>NC_085137.1:242112346-242143088 GCF_035046485.1 Aedes albopictus | reverse complement strand
CTTCGTAAGTCCCAACTGGGGCAAAGCCTGCATTTCAGCCACAGCCACGGAGTCTGTGACAAAAAATATCACCCACCAAATAAAAGCTAAAGGTCTCCTGTTTCATTTGGTGCTGACAGGAAAATTCTGGCGTTCGATTTGAATAGGACGAATCTACATAGGAATCACAGCAAACTTAGGACCTATTCAAATCGAACGCCTGAAATGTTCTATCGGGGAGTCTAGAACATTTTTATTTTTTACGTGATTTCTATAACAAATTTTCGAGAAATACCCATTTTTGGGTATGATCCACTGCTTACTTTCACAGAAAATTTGACGTTTGAGCGGTGCCGACACCTCTCAAACGTCAAATTTCGTGTGTAAGCAGGCCAGTATAATCTCGTGCAGTAATCCATAATTATTTGTAAAAATAACCCCTGATAGAACATTTCGTTCTCAGTACAAATGAAACAATAGACTCTTAGCCTCTTAGTTTTCATTTCGTGGGTGATTCAGCGATACTGATTTTTTTCTAATAATATTAGACATTATATATCAAGCATAATTTTTCAATCCGACGTAACTCGAGAATGTAAACAAATCCGGGTTAACTGCTGCATGCATGATTCATAAAGCAAATTGAAGAACCCACATCACTGTTTGATGATTTATTGCTTAATTTGTTTAACTAAGCATATTTTTCGAAACGACGTATCTAACTATTTTGATGTTTACAACTTTACTGATAGATACACCGTTTTGATATATGAGAAAACCAAACGACGTATCTAGCCAAAATCAAAAGTAACAGATACACCAAACTGGCACCATACAAAAGCGACGTATCTGGCATGACGTATCCCTGATCAACCCGGTGTATGTGTATTTTTGTCAAAATTCATTGTGAAAATGATATGTAATGAGTAGGTTTTGTTTCTTACCTAGTGCGTGCTATATCCCTGGTGATGTTAAGCACAAAAAAACTTAATTATGAAAAGTATTTTTATAAAAAAACTATTTTAGTGAAATGGTCGTCAACATTGACCATGAATTTACTCAGATCAGTGAAAAAGTTAGATACGTCGATTTGAAAAATTATGCTTGATATATTCTTCGATTCTTCGAACAGGTGGCTGTGTGCTCATGAAAAAGATACCGAGCAAAAGTTTTTGATGAATTGCCTCTAAAAGATACGTCTATTTGTCTGTGCTTCGTTGCTTTGCGCAGTTGTGCGAAGAGCGAAACAAAACAAAAAAAGATTTCATTTTTCTTAAAAATGCAAACCCTTAATGCAACCAACAGTTACTGTTGAAGACGACACTTTTTTATCTGCTCTGTATCGCGAGCTACTGGCGAGCTAAAGAAGTTTGTAACTTTACTTGACAACTAGCGCAACCTAACGGCGAAACAACCAACTAAATAATTAAATTAATTAATTATCGATTTTTGCGGCTTAACCAGCCGAATGGAAGTTTTACTTTATTCCAAAAGCTAGACTTTACATATACTGGCGTGAGTGAGAAATGGACAAATTGAGGTGAAATTTGCGAAAAAGTTACTCGTCCTCTCGGTGAGACTCGAACTCACGACTCCTACTCACTAGACAGGCGCGTTGCCGCTACGCCACGAGAAGACTCGAAGACGTAGCTGCTAACCTGAATTCAAGTTCAACACAAAATTCCGAGGTTATCTTTTCCACAGATTGCACCCCTTTCGGATGGAATGAGATGTACATCCACCGTCTCACCGTCCGTCTCACCGAGAGGACGAGTAACTTTTTCGCAAATTTCACCTCAATTTGTCCATTTCTCACTCACGCCAGTATATGTAAAGTCTAGCTTTTGGAATAAAGTAAAACTTCCATTCGGCTGGTTAAGCCGCAAAAATCGATAATTAATTAATTTAATTATGTCATCGAGCAACGGACTCATGTTCCGTAACCGGTCGTTTGAGAACGTCGCGACCCATTGGAAGCTTTCCGCTCACCGCGCGATCTCTTCGACACAGTCGTCGATGAGAGGTGTGTGGACTTCCAACACACAAAAACAATGCGCTCTCGCCTAGGCTTTACATATACAATATATGCGTAGTGTGGATGTACATCTCATTCCATCCGAAAGGGGTGCAATCTGTGGAAAAGATAACCTCGGAATTTTGTGTTGAACTTGAATTCAGGTTAGCAGCTACGTCTTCGAGTCTTCTCGTGGCGTAGCGGCAACGCGCCTGTCTAGTGAGTAGGAGTCGTGAGTTCGAGTCTCACCGAGAGGACGAGTAACTTTTTCGCAAATTTCACCTCAATTTGTCCATTTCTCACTCACGCCAGTATATGTAAAGTCTAGCTTTTGGAACCAACTAAATGTTGAATCACCAGATAGATCTTGACTTTCTGAAGAACTTTGCTAAAGACTACACTTTTCTATCTGCTCTGGATCACGAGCCAGAAAAGTTCAAAATTTTACTTGACAAATAGCGCCACATGCTATGTCTGAGCCAACAGATTATAAAAATTGAATGTACATCGGGTTTCTTTCCATAAATCATCAGTATTCAAGCTATATTTTCATGTGCAGAAGATTTTAAAATATTCTATCGGGGAAGTTTTGATTTTTCCATCTTTTTGCCCGTTTTTCATACAAATTTGCTTGAAATCCTCATTTTCGGTCAATTTCTCTCTCATACAAAATGTATGGAATATTTTTAACCGATATAATATTTTGAAACCTTCTGCAAATGAAAATATAGCTTGAATACTGATGTTTTATGGAAAGAAACCCGATGTACATTAATTTTTTTTTATAATCCGTTAGTTCAGACGTAGCGTGCGCCACCTAGCGGTGAAATTACAAACTAAATGTTAATTCATTAGATAGTTCTTGATTTCCTGAAGAACTTTGCTGAAGACGACACTTTTCTATCTGCTCTGGATCGCGATCTAGAGAAGTTTAAATTTTTACTTGACAACTAGCGCCACCTAGCAGCGAAACCACCAACTAAATGTTGAATGACCAGATAGCTCTTGACTTCCAAAAGAACTATGTCGAAGATGAAACTTTTCTATCTGCTTGCCTCCGATCCCGAGATAGCGGAGTTTAAAGCTTTACTTGACAACTAGTGTCACCTAGCGGCGAAATCATCAACTAAATGTTGAATCACCAGATTGTTCTTGACTTCCTGAAGAACTTTGCCGAAGACGATCCTCTTATATCTGCTCTGGATCGTGAGCCAGAGAAGTTTAAAATTTTACTTGACAAATAGCGCCACCTAGCGGCGAAATCACAAACTAAGTGTTAATTCATTAGATAACTCTTGTCTTCCAGAAGAACTTTACCGAAGACGACACTTTTCTATCTGCTCTGGATCGCGAGCTAGAGAAGTTTAAAATTTTACCTAACAACTAGCGCCACCTAGCGGCGAAATCACCAACTTTGAAACCAAGTTTGAAACTTCACTTGACAACTAGCGCCACCTAGCGACGAAATCACAAACTTATTGTTGAATCACTAGATAGCTATTGACTTCTGGAAGAACTTTGTCGAAGACGACCCTTTTCTATTTGCTCTGGATCACGAGATAGAGAAGTTTGAAACGACGAAATCACAAACTAATTGGTGAATCACCAGATTGTTCTTGACCTATTGAACAACTTTGCCGAAGACAGCATTGTTCCAAATCAAGTAGATCTTGAGATATCACATGTGATAACTTATGAGTGCTTCTACTGGCGAGCGAACATAAACAACCACTTCTACATAGCGCCTGTATCAGCCAAATTTCCAACTAATTGGATGTTAGTTTGCATTGTATGGTAGATCTATTCTGCCCCCACTCGCATAACAGTCCCATTTGACTTTTCATCACTTTTGAGTTAACGTTATGAATAGTCATCATTTTTGATGTACTTCCAAAAACAACAATAAAAATTACGAATTTTTATGTCAATGTGTGAAAAAAATACCAAGTTATGAGCGTCCCATATCAAAAGTACCCGCATAACAGTCCCATCATGGATTTTTGTGTTACGTAACAAAAAACTGAACAACTTTGTAGTGATTGTAATAATTTTTACAGTTATATATTCATGTACAAAGCAATCTGTGAAAGTTTCGAGATGATCGAAATATTTTTCAAATTTTGACGATTTTTCAAAGTTTTATATGAAAACAACTTTTCAAACTTCAAATGCCGTTTTCTCAATTCCTACTTTTTGCAAATGGGACTGTTATGCGAGTGGGGCAGTATTCTAGTACTACAACTTTGCCAAAGAAAGTATGGTGCTATCTTGTAATACTCCTGAGATATTCGCTCACACCTCCAATTAGGCGAAAACGAGTGTGATTTTGGTAGCAAAGTGAAGAGACCGCTGTTTTCATTCGGGCCGACCGCGTCGTCGTCGTCGCCGATTTCACTGTGCTTATCTTCGTACGGGACGGTTTAGTGTGATTTTTTAGGCAAAGTGAAGAGACCGCTTTTTTTCATTCGGACCGGCCGCGTCGTCGTCGTCGTCAATTTGAATGTGCACGTCGTCGTACCCGTGTATAGTTGTAGCGGCTCAGTGTGATTTCGGAGAAGAGGCCAGTTAGTGGAAGATGCTGCAGCACATACTCACTGGACACTTCGAAGGATGTTTATTGGTGAGCTCGTTCCATTTTATCATAATAATTAATGCTGAAGGATGTATAAAATTCTGCTCTGGTTTTTGTGTATTTATCTAACAAATATTGAAAAGTTCGTCACGTCATGTGTCGGCGCTAGTTTTCAATGCACATTCAGTTGATAATAAATATTTTTCTTTCATTTTTTACATTCACACAAAAATTTGAATGGTTCGTCATCTTCGGTGTCGACATTTGTAATATTTTAGTCAAAATGAATAAATGTTTTGCCTCAAGTAAAGGTTGCATGAATCACATCACTTACCAAAGTGAATCCAAATCATGTGACTCTCCCCCTCCCCACTAACAAAAACTCCTTCCCGTGACAGTCGTGGAGAAGATGAGGTGATCTCGGTCTCTAGTAGCAACGTACGTCAAGCAACATTCCTTTCCTTCCTCGATGACCGTAAGGACGTGGCCGGCGCCGTTATTGACTAATAAAGTCTGGAATTCTCGAACTGTGCACATTGAGAGCGGTAGCTACTCCCAAGCTCCGTTTGTTGGTTCCTTATGCAATTTCGATTGTTCTGGTCAATCACGGAGTAGCAACTACGAATTGTACGGTCATCTATGCTCATGCTCATGCTCACACCTCCAATTAGGCGAAAACCCATAAGCTCTGGGATTCCTACAACACGAATTACTGCTGCACCCCCCGAAACAACCGTGTAGTAGGAGTCTAAACTGTATTGCGTTCGTCACTGGATAGCCCGTGGCCCAGCCAACAACTTCGTCGAAGACACCACACACTTAAATTATCACGTTATTGAGGTACACGCATATACGTTTATATGTACTTTTGCCTGCAGTTTGTATGCACACTAGCACCGCCCAGCGATGGATTTGCCAATGCTTTAGTTCATCACTGGACAGCTCTTGACCATGCTAACAACTTTGCCGAAGATACCAAGTTTTTATAAAGTAATATCGCAATAATATTTACAATAAGGCATTTTATGAGACGTTTCAAATCAGCTGTTTTTTTAATGTTTACCAGTTTTGAAGTCCAACCGGTGGGCCTATTTATTTACATTTTCGCTAGCATAACATGTGATACAGGCCCATCCAATAACGAGGTTCATTTATCTGCAAAAATGCGTCAACCCGCCCACTATAATTAATATCCGTAGACCGTGGGGATGTTTTTTTCATCTGCTAGTGACATCATGCAGCTCGGGGGATTGATACATGCCACCCCGCATAATCACAAACTGTAAATGCAACGTTTTTCATACTGTAGATGACCATTAGCAATTGTCATTTAACCATATCTCAGACTATCGGAGATAACAGTAAGCTCACCATTCCATGTACATATTTGCCAGTTTGACAAATGGTAACCCGCCAATTTACAGTATGTGGAATAGGCGGTTAAGATAGGTTACCATAAAAAATCGGTCATTTTCCCGAACAAATTTTTCGCAATACAGTAAAGAATAATGGTCAAATTACTATCCATATTTTCGAACAAATCACTGCATAGCAAATGGATAGAGAACAATTTGACCATAAATTTGCAAGGAAAACGAGTACTGTATATCGTATTGTGTTTATATAGCTATAAACAGTGCATTGTACTGTTTTTTTTTAATATTAGTACCATAAAAGAAAACAAAAAAATGAGAACAAATTGAACTATAACTAATGAAACAATTACTTTTATTAACCGTGATAGACTCGATAGACTCCATCATCACTTATGTCTAAATTGAATGTGTCCTTGGACCAACTCCTTCGTAGTTTGTTTCCCGCTCCAGCTTGCATACCGGGTCGCCATGGATGTTTGCTGGATCGTCCGGATGTTATGCAAATGAAGCGGACGTTGGTCTCCGGTAAGTATGCTGTCGATGAGAGAAGATTTACTGTGAGTTGGATGTATGCAACTTTTCTGTCATATTAAGTACTTACCGCTAACAGCACGTTAGGTGCTGGTCCTCGTACAATGCCCCGATTTACTACGGCAGTTGTTCAAATTTGGGTTCTGAAATGGCTCTGAAACAAAATTGCCCTTTCAGTTGGCTGCTTCCAATTTTTTTTTCTTTGTTTTGAATGTTGCCAACACAAGCATCAGTTAATTTTCAATAATTCACGAATACAGATGCGTACAACTATTTGTCACATTGTTCAACTTCAGTGGCATATAGTGAAACGCATGCATGTAGGTGTGTTGCACAGAATATGCACAAACAGTTTGTCATAAGGTGAATTAATATTGCCACCATTAATTGCAAGCTTCCATCTTTATATCATTCAACAATATCTGCATAGTATAATATGATGTCACTACTTGCTATGGATTGCATAGACCGTGGTATATAGTTGAATGCGTTGCATCTTATATTCTTGGACATAAAAGCAACTATTAATTATACATTAACAGCAACAGATAGAAGAGATTTACTGTTTGGAGATTAAGGCAAACTGTAAATCTCTATGCGGGACATTAGACACCGAAACATCTCTGCCAGCAAAAATCTGATTGATGCTCACCGCATGTTATGCTACTTTTCGTTAAAACAAAATCATCAAATGTAAACAATAACAATGAGCGGCCCACCGGTAGAACGTCTCGTAAAATAGCTTATCCCAACTAGGGTTTTTTGCCCTATTCCCGGCATAACATGTAAACAAAATTATGTATTACCTAAATTCACAACGAAACGACTGTTTTCGTCCACTTCTTCCGTCTGAATCAGATACCTTATTGAGTAAACTTGTTGTTAACAGTGATTGTTGTGAAGATTTTCTGCCGGAAAGCGGAAAGTTGATTTTGAACGAGTTTACTGCACCTAGTCCAGCACCAATTGGGTTTTTAAATTAAGAAAAATGTATCGATTTTTTGATTTCATACGAAAGAGCACCTTTTTCTGAGCCACTATGATTTTTTCAGATTTTTAGAACTTTATTTTGATACCTAAAATCAATTTCAAAGAGATTTTTTGAAATCACCTTTTGACAGCTGGGCAACTGCTTGACAGCTCCGCCCAGTACAAAATGCAACGAGGGGTGATTCGACAAATCGCTCCCATACAAACTTCAAATAGATTTTAAAAGAGGTTCCCGGGCACCAAAATTCATGAAAATTTGGATTTCGGCTCAGTTTCGCATGCAGATTCAGAATATGGAATTATCTCAACACCGCTAAAGAAGCCAATTCTTGGCACCAGTGGAAAACATTAATAACTTTCTTAATACAAGACCTAGTACAAGACTCTATGTGACCATCAATGGCTTATTCGAAAGCAAATTTTCTTAAGAATTGGTTGGTGGATAATTCATGTACGGGCAAGTACTCTGAAGCGAGTTATTGAGCCCGTTTAACCCCAATTCCCCCTAGAATTTGAGAATTTCTGCTATTTTACGGCATTTGTTATGATTTTAATGATTTTTTCGCTGGGATACTGTGGGTATCGTGGGGTCAATTGGGCAATGGTATATTTTCAAGGTAAAAAATCATTTTTTATTTTTATTAATGATTTTTTACGTGACAATAACTAAATAAATAATCGAATACACATGGATTATTTCTGAAGAAACCATTTTTGGGGAGTTTGATCTCATAGTATATGTAATATTTCTTGATTTTTCACGCATACAAATATGAGTATTTCTCATCCCAATACCACCGATTCCAAACATTTCCAAACGATAAGCCATTGCTTATATACTCCAAAAACATCCTAAATGTTGTTTGCGCATAGCCTCATAGACGGGAGGTGGCGGCAACATATAGTTTCAGAGCTTAGTAACTCCCCTATAAACTTATTTTTATATTGTTTTTTTTTTCAATTAAAACAACTTTAACTTGAAATTTCTATGCATGATGTGAATTAATATTGATGAAGAGCTAACCAGTAACATTTCTGCATCTTATGAAATTTGGAAATTTAGGGTTACATGAAAAAAAAAAACAACCCAAAAGCTTGGATGACCAGATAAGTTGACCAATAGCTTGTTTGATAGGTTTCATGGCGATGGTATTCCAGCGAAAAAATCATTAAAATCATAACAAATGCCGTAAAATAGCAGAAATTCTCAAATTCCAAGGGGAACTGGGTTTAAACGGGCTCTATAACACGCTTCAGAGTAGTTGCCCGTACATGAATCATCCATCAACCAATTCTTGAGAAAATTTGCTTTCGAATAAGCCATCGATGGTCACATAGGGTCTTGTATTAAGAAAGTTATTAATTTTTTCCACCTTTGGGCTTGAATTGCCCAATTCTTCATTACACCAACGAATCTAACCTCAAAATGACTGACAATTCTCACGTCATTTTGACAAATGTAACATGAGCATGAAAAGGAGGACAACAAGATCGATAAAGTAGAATAGACGAGTGCACCGATGAACTGAATTCATCGCGGTCCGAGAATTTTGACACTACAGCGGGGTCGCTTCCAATCAGAAGTATTGCTTTTTTCACTGAAAATTTTCCTTGGTTCGCTGAACAACATGACGTTTTCTTCCAGCGAAGGCTTACGCGATACAGAAAACCGCTGAATTTCACACTAACACTGCAGAAAATCTGTCAACAACAACTCAATACACATGCATTTTCAGCGAAAAGATCTATTTGCGTGACAACAATCCACTCCCATGACTACCGGGCGGCCGCCGTCAAATATCAGGATTGCCAACTGTCCGGCGACTGCTGTCAGTTTTCTTTGTCGCCGAATCTGGCGCTGGGTCTTCGGCGCGGAAACCCAAAGGTGGGAATAAAATTTTGGGGTTTGCGCGCAATAAAAGATTTCCAATCAGAATTGAACAATTCTGATTGGGAACGACCCCGCTGTAGTGTCAAAATTCTCGGACCGCGATGAATTCAGTTCATCGGTGCATCCGTCTTTTTCGTGCATGTGTGTGATCTGTCAAAATGACCTGAGAATTGTCAAACATTTTCATGGCTTGCTTTGTTGGTGTAATGAAGAATGTGCGTTCGGAAATAACATAAGTAATACCCATGCTGTCTAACTGGCGTGAGCCTACCGTACCTATTTAACGTCTCCGAAGTGTCGCACATAGAAATGTAACTCAAACAAAGCGTCCTCCCCCAGAGAAGAAAACGAAACCCGAAAATCATGTGCTTGTTACAACATCCGATTATTGATTGTGTGCTTGATTGAGCGGGCAGTTCAGTTGGAGAAGAGGTGTGTTCGCTTGTACCAACTTTTCGTAACCGAACTATCCACTGCTTTATTGAATCTAATGACACACTCTTTAATCTATACGGGGCTTGGTGCTTTTGGCTCTCTTCGCTTGACCGCACAGCATCCGGCAGTTTTTGGTCGGGTGTCGTGTATTAGTTGTCGAGTGTAAATTTAGGGTGTGCTTTGAGTTGGGCTTGCTGTATAGTTATGTACCTACATCGTGTTGAAACATAGAAACGAGTGTTCTTAGTAGGAATAATAAGTTAAACCAATTAATTAGATGGGAATAAGTCACTGCATATTAACAATTAGAACTTTATCGTAACATTTAAAAAAGATTATATCTAAAAAATATATAAAAAATAATTCACTATTTATTTCAATGTCAACTCTGGTGATTCTATAACACTTTCCTGAAAACATTTCATAGAATTCCATAAAAAAAAAACATTTCCCCAAAAAAACTTTGTCTCAAGGAAATATCACGTCAAAACTTTGTCAAAAAACGCAAAGTGATTCGATGCTTATGAAAAAAGTTGTATCCTTTAAGTCGTGTGAAAGTGTTTCATTTAAAATTTTTCAATTTCAATTTAATTTATTTGTCTAGAATTCAATTTTCTTATATCTACAATTCACATTTACACTTCAGAGATTTGGTTTACCTTTCACCTGAGAAAATAATTCAATTCATATTATGAGACATAAATACACACAACAAAAATTACTAGCTTCTTTCGGCTATTTTAGGGAAAAGAATGCGAAAAACCCTAGATCTCAGATTATCTTAAAACTAGTTGAGGAAAGAGTGCTCCGATGAGCGGATTCGCTGGCATCTCACAGGAAGTTCTGAAGGATCTCTTGGCTCGTTCAATGCTTGTATCGACGGTGTCGACTCCGGCCAGCTTGTGGAGATCATCGGTCGGATACCGATGCAGCTTGTTATGTTTCACCTGCAGCCTTTTGCGGTGAGATTTAGCACAGCTTCCCCAAACCGCCGATGCATAGGTGATCATTGGTCGGATGACGCACTTGACCACCAGCAGCGGTTCTTAATGTGCAGCTACGACCGTCGATTCAGCAGGGAGTACACTGCCCCCACTCGCATAACAGTCCCATTTGACTTTTCATCACTTTTGAGTTAACGTTATGAATATTCATCATTTTTGTTGTACTTCCAAAAACAACAATACAAATTACGAATTTTTATGTCAATGTGTGAAAAAAATACCAGGTTATGAGCGTCCCATATCAAAAGTACCCGCATAACAGTCCCATCATGGATTTTTGTGTTACGTAACACAAAACTGAACAACTTTGTAGTGATTGTAATATTTTTTACAGTTATATATTCATGTGCAAAGCAATCTGTGAAAGTTTCCAGATAATCGAAATATTTTTCAAATTTTGGCGATTTTTCAAATTTTTATATGGAAACAAGTTTTCAAACTTCAAATGTCGTTTTCTCAATTCCTACTTTTTGCAAATGGGACTGTTATGCGAGTGGGGGCAGTACAGCACTTTGGTAGACCGATCAACCTTTCCGGCGACGTAGTTCACATGTTTGTCGAACTTGAGCTTCTTGTCGAACAGCACTCCAAGATATGTGACTTCATCGTCCCATGTAGTTGGCTGACCATTGACCGTAATCGACCTGCGGGGAAGGTGTCGAGCAGCACGCCTCTTCGTGAAGAAAATCGACTGCGTTTTTCCTGCGTTCAATTTGATTCGCCGCTTCCGTTGGAACTCCTGGAGATTGTTCATCGCCGCTTGGAGGTGAGTAACGACTATTTGCGGATCTTTGTCCGACGCTAGGAAAGCCGTGTCATCCGCAAAGAATGCGTATGATACACCGTCTACCATCAGTACGTCAGAAGTGAGGACGTTGTAGAGAATCGGACTCAGGACTGATCCTTGAGGCACGCCATAGGGTATCAGGTATCAGTAGGTCGGCTCTAGAGGCACGTTCTCCTCCATTCGGGAAATTTGTGCCATCGCCATGAACACGAGCCTATTCATCATTTACCTGACGGAGAAGGGAAGGAAAAAGGATAGGACATGGGAAAGGACAGGTAAGGGAATAGGATCGTCATATTCGCAAAAGCGTACCACAATGGGTTCACATAGCGTCCTGAAAAGGACACTGTAATAACGCATAAGCGTACCACAATGGGTTCAAACAGCGCCCTGAGAAGGGCACTGTGATAACGCATAAAGCGTAGCCTATAGCTCTTTACCACAGCGGGTTAAGAACAACAGGACGTCCTGAAGATTCAGGTTTCTGAAGTCAGTTTCTCTTAATAAGTGTTTGCCGAGTACTCGGAAACGCAATTGCGCAAAAACTGGAATGATACGAAGTTCCATAATCGGATTCACAGCTATCACAGGCAAATGAATCAGCTTGATGAATATTCGCCATGTGATAACTGAGTCGGCAGTGGCCAGTCAATGCTTTGACCACACGTTTGACCAGCATGCTGCAATTCTGCTTTGACAGATTTGTTAGATACTTTGCCACCCCTAGAGATGGCTCAGTACAATACAATTTTGTTTGACGACATGACTCCAAACTATTCCAGTATTGTTTGTGCTGAGTGGCAGCCCAGTTGTCAATCTGAAGCTTCACCCAACACTTGAATACCGGAATAGCTGGCTCAGGGTCAATGAAGTCATGTGATGCTCCAGTGCGGGTTAACTCATCAGCCAATTCATTTCCAGCGATGGAAGAATGACCAGGTACCCATAAAAGGTGAACAGCGTTTGCTGAATTCAGCTCCTAGATTTGAGTTCGACAAGCGATAAATATCTTCGACCTGGAGTTGGCCGAAGGAAGTGCTTTAATAGCAGCCTGGCTATCTGAACAGAAGTATATTACTTTGCCCATTACGTGCTGCTGAAGTGTTGTTTGCTCTCCGCACATAAGAGCAAAGATTTCGGCCTGAAAAACGGTGCAGTGTCTACCAAGTGAGTAAGACAGATACAGCCTTAGCTCACGAAAATAAACACCAGCACCTGCTCGACCTTCTAGAAGGGAGCCATCAGTGTAACATACGATGCCGTCTGAAATACTTCTCTCCAGATAACCAGATGTCCACTCTTCCCGGGAAGGGAATTTCGTGGAAAATGTCCTATATGGGAAATTACAAGCAATTGTAAGATCACTTGGAGTAAGGACAACTTTGTCCCAATTCACCAAAAGTGGAAACAACGAGGTGTGTGTTGAACTGCGGTGCACAGGAGTAGTAAACCGAGTACCCATGGGCGGTAAGTGCAAGAAAGTGCTTCTTGTTTGAGATGAATGTGTAGTGGGGCAACGTCAAAAAGAACTTCGGGCGCTGCCGTGGGAGTTGAAGAGAACGCTCCAGACATCGCCATGCCATGTTCAGACTACGGAGTTATATCATGATACAAGCAAAGTGATATTACAATATCACGAAACCGTTCACACTGGGTGTTTGGTGATATTGCTTGACAGGTGATATTCGGATGTAAACATGTTTACAATTCTTCATCTTTTTTCATTTCTATTTTGTTTTATCCAATGTTTTTCTGCATTATTGCAAATTGTTTTGGAATGATCTGTATTGGTGTTGCGGATTTTTAGCCGGAAACCAGAATCTAGCCCGGAACGTACACTGCAGGGTTCACATCACCAGCTGCCAGAACAACGACGTGAACATTTTGATTGGGATTTGACCTCCTGCTGGGTATTTTAGCCAAGATTTTAGCCGCTCTAGGAAACGCATAGAATATTTAACAAGTGAATGCATCCGATAGATTCCGTGAATGTACCCGGCGGAATTCCGATAGATTCCGTTGTAAACTTGCTACTATTGCCAAAAAATAGTATTGACATGAAGCTCCAGATCAAGCTACCGGAACTTACGAGACCCTATCAAAATTCAGTATTCGAGGTTTTCTCAAGAGATTTTTTTCGAGAACTCCTCTGGGCATTCCTCCAGGAGTTTCCTCCGGGGATTCCTCCAGGATTTTGCTCTGGGGATTTCACCAGGAGCTTCTTCTGGGGATTACCCCAGGATTTCCTTCTGGATATTCCTGCAGGAGTTCCATGTGGGGATTCCTCCAGGAGTTCCCTCTGGGGATTTCTGCAGGATTTATTTCTGTGGAATCTTGCAGGAGTTCCTTGTGGGGATTCCTCCAGAAATTCCCTCTGGGGATTTCTAGATGATTTTATTCTGGTAATTCCTGCAGGAGTTCCTTCTTCTTCTATGAGTTTTCTCTGGGATTCATCCAGGAGTTCCCTCTGGAAACTCCTTCAAGAATCCCTGAAGTATTCTTTCAGCAGTTGCTTCAAGATTTTTCTCAGAAATTCCTTTAAGGATGCTTTCGGGAATTCTTTCAAGGAATTCGTTTAAGAATTTCTTAAGGAATTTCTCCGTCGATTCCTTCAATAATTCCTTCAACACATATTTCAAGGGTTCTCAGGGATTTCATCAAAAATTCCTTTAAGGGTTCCCATTATAATTCCTTCAAAAAATTTTCAGGATTTCCTTCTAGGATTTCTTCGGGAATGCTCTCAAGGGTTCCTTCAGGTACGCCTTCAACAATTCCTTCAAGAATTTCTTCAGGGATTCTTTCAAGAATTCCTTCAGGAATTCTTCAGGAATTTCTTCAAGGATTCTTGCAGGAATTCCTTCAAGGATTTCCTCCAGGAATTCCTTCAAGGATTCCTCCAGGAATTCCTTCAAGGATTCCTCCAGGAATTCCTTCAAGGATTCCTCCAGGAATTCCTTCAAGGATTCCTCCAGGAATTCCTTCAAGGATTCCTCCAGGAATTCCTTCAAGGATTCCTCCAGGAATTCCTTCAAGGATTCCTCCAGGAATTCCTTCAAGGATTCCTCCAGGAATTCCTTCAAGGATTCCTCCAGGAATTCCTTCAAGGATTCCTCCAGGAATTCCTTCAAGGATTCCTCCAGGAATTCCTTCAAGGATTCCTTCAAGAATTCCTCCAAGGATTCCTCCAGGAATTCCTGAAGGATTCCTCCAGGAATTCCTTCAAGGATTCCTCCAGGAATTCCTTCAAGGATTCCTCCAGGAATTCCTTCAAGGATTCCTCCAGGAATTCCTTCAAGGATTCCTCCAGGAATTACTTCAAGGATTCCTCCAGGAATTCCTTCAAGGATTCCTCCAGGAATTCCTTCAAGGATTCCTCCAGGAATTCCTTCAAGGATTCCTCCAGGAATTCCTTCAAGGATTCCTCCAGGAATTCCTTCAAGGATTCCTCCAGGAATTCCTTCAAGGATTCCTCCAGGAATTCCTTCAAGGATTCCTCCAGGAATTCCTTCAAGGATTCCTCCAGGAATTCCTTCAAGGATTCCTCCAGGAATTCCTTCAAGGATTCCTCCAGGAATTTCTTCAAGGATTCCTCCAGGAATTCCTTCAAGGATTCCTCCAGGAATTCCTTCAAGGATTCCTCCAGGAATTCCTTCAAGGATTCCTCCAGGAATTCCTTCAAGGATTCCTCCAGGAATTCCTTCAAGGATTCCTCCAGGAATTCCTTCAAGGATTCCTCCAGGAATTCCTTCAAGGATTCCTCCAGGAATTCCTTCAAGGATTCCTCCAGGAATTCCTTCAAGGATTCCTCCAGGAATTCCTTCAAGGATTCCTCCAGGAATTCCTTCAAGGATTCCTCCAGGAATTCCTTCAAGGATTCCTCCAGGAATTCCTTCAAGGATTCCTCCAGGAATTCCTTCAAGGATTCCTCCAGGAATTCCTTCAAGGATTCCTCCAGGAATTCCTGGAGGAATCCTTGAAGGAATTCCTGGAGGAATCCTTGAAGGAATTTCTGGAGGAATCCTTGAAGGAATTCCTGGAGGAATCTTTTAAGGAATTCCTGGAGGAATCTTTTAAGGAATTCCTGAAGAAATCCTTGAAGGAATTCCTGAAGAAAGCCTTGAAGGAATTCCTGAAGAAAGCCTTGAAGGAATTCCTGAAGAAAGCCTTGAAGGAATTCCTGAAGGAATCCTTGAAGGAATCCTTGAAGGAATTCCTGGAGGAATCCTTGAAGGAATTCCTGGAGGAATCCTTGAAGGAATTCCTGGAGGAATCCTTGAAGGAAATCCTGGAGGAATCCTTGAAGGAATTCCTGGAGGGATCCTTGAAGGAATTCCTGGAGGAATCCTTGAAGGAATTCCTGGAGGAATCCTTGAAGGAATTCCTGGAGGAATCCTTGAAGGAATTCCTGGAGGAATCCTTGAAGGAATTCCTGGAGGAATCCTTGAAGGAATTCCTGGAGGAATCTTTTAAGGAATTCCTGAAGAAATCCTTGAAGGAATTCCTGAAGAAAGCCTTGAAGGAATTCCTGAAGAAAGCCTTGAAGGAATTCCTGAAGGAATCCTTGAAGGAATCCTTGAAGGAATTCCTGGAGGAATCCTTGAAGGAATCCTTGAAGGAATTCCTGGAGAAATCCTTGAAGGAATTCCTGGAGGAATCCTTGAAGGAAATCCTGGAGGAATCCTTGAAGGAATTCCTGGAGGGATCCTTGAAGGAATTCCTGGAGGAATCCTTGAAGGAATTCCTGGAGGAATCCTTGAAGGAATTCCTGGAGGAATCCTTGAAGGAATTCCTGGAGGAATCCTTGAAGGAATTCCTGGAGGAATCCTTGAAGGAATTCCTGGAGGAATCCTTGAAGGAATTCCTGGAGGAATCCTTGAAGGAATTCCTGGAGAAATCCTTGAAGGAATTCCTGGAGGAATCCTTGAAGGAATTCCTGGAGGAATCTTTGAAGGAATTCCTGGAGGAATCCTTGAAGGAATTCCTGGAGGAATCCTTGAAGGAATTCCTGGAGGAATCCTTGAAGGAATTCCTGGAGGAATCTTTTAAGGAATTCCTGAAGAAATCCTTGAAGGAATTCCTGAAGAAAGCCTTGAAGGAATTCCTGAAGAAAGCCTTGAAGGAATTCCTGAAGAAAGCCTTGAAGGAATTCCTGAAGAAAGCCTTGAAGGAATTCCTGAAGGAATCCTTGAAGGAATCCTTGAAGGAATTCCTGGAGGAATCCTTGAAGGAATTCCTGGAGGAATCCTTGAAGGAATTCCTGGAGGAATCCTTGAAGGAATTCCTGGAGGAATCCTTGAAGGAATTCCTGGAGGAATCCTTGAAGGAATTCCTGGAGGAATCCTTGAAGGAATTCCTGGAGGAATCTTTGAAAGAATTATTGGAGGAATCCTTGAAGGAATTCCTAGAGGAATCCTTGAAGGAATTCCTGGAGGAATCCTTGAAGGAATTCCTGGAGGAATCCTTGAAGGAATTCCTGGAGGAATCCTTGAAGGAATTCCTGGAGGAATCCTTGAAGGAATTCCTGGAGGAATCCTTGAAGGAATTCCTGGAGGAATCCTTGAAGGAATTCCTGGAGGAATCCTTGAAGGAATTCCTGGAGGAATCCTTGAAGGAATTCCTGGAGGAATCCTTGAAGGAATTCCTGGAGGAATCCTTGAAGGAATTCCTGGAGGAATCCTTGAAGGAATTCCTGGAGGAATCCTTGAAGGAATTCCTGGAGGAATCCTTGAAGGAATTCCTGGAGGAATCCTTGAAGGAATTCCTGAAGGAATCCTTGAAGGAATTCCTAGAGGAATCCTTGAAGGAATTCCTGGAGGAATCCTTGAATGAATTCCTGGAGGAATCCTTGAATGAATTCCTGGAGGAATCCTTGAATGAATTCCTGGAGGAATCCTTGAATGAATTCCTGGAGGAATCCTTGAATGAATTCCTGGAGGAATCCTTGAATGAATTCCTGGAGGAATCCTTGAATGAATTCCTGGAGGAATCCTTGAATGAATTCCTGGAGGAATCCTTGAAGGAATTCCTGGAGGAATCTTTGAAGGAATTTCTGGAGGAATCCTTGAAGGAATTCCTGGAGGAATCCTTGAAGGATTTTTTTCGAAGAATCTTTGAAGGAATTCCTGGAGGAATCCTTGAAGGAATTCCTGGAGGAATCCTTGAAGGAATTCCTGGAGGAATCCTTGAAGGAATTCCTAGAGGAATCTTTGAAGGAATTCCTGAAGAAATCCTTGAAGGAATTCCAGAAGAAAGCCTTGAAGGAATTCCTGGAGGAATCTTTGAAGGAATTCCTGAAGGAATCCTTGAAGGAGTTCCTGAAGGAATCTTTGAAGGATTTCCTGAAGAAATCCTTGAATGAATTCCTGGAGGAATCCTTGAAGGAATTCCTGAAGAAAGCCTTGAAGAAATTCCTGAAGATAGCCTTGAAGGAATTCCTGAAGGAATCCTTGAAGGAATTCCTGAAGAAATTCCTGAAGGAATCCTTGAAGGAATTCCTGAAGGAATCCTTGAAATAATTCCTGAAGGAATCCTTGAAGGAATTCCTGAAGGAATTCCTGATGAAATTCCTGATGGAATTCCTGAAGGAATCCTTGAAGGAATTCCTCAAGGAATCCCTGAAGGAATTTATTAAGGAATCCTTGAAGATATTTCTGGACAGGAATACTTGAATGCACTCCTACAGAAATTCTTAAAGGAATTCCTAAAGCAATCCTTGAAAGAATTTATGAAAGAATCCTTAACAAAATTGCTGGTGGAATCCTTGAAAGAATCCATAATGGAATCCTTGAAGAAATTCCTGGAGAAATTGCAGCATGCTGAAGAAATTCCCGAAAGAATTCCTCAAGTAATTATTGAAGGAATCCTGAAGGATTCCTTGATGGAATTCCTGAAAAATCCTGAACAAATCCTAGAAGAAATTTTTGGATAAATTTTTAAAGGAATCATTAGTAGAACTGCTGGAGGAATTCTGAAGGAAATCCTGAAGAAATCCTTGAAGGAATTTCTGGATAAATCATTGAAAAAATTTTCGAAAAATTTCATGATGGCATTTTTGAAGGAATTCCTGAAGGAATCCTTGTAGAAATTCCAGAAGATATTCCTACAGGAATCATTCAAGTAATATCTGTAGGAAACTCTGAAAGAATTCCTGAAGGAAACCTTGAAAGAATACCTGGAGAACTCCGTAAGTTCTTTCTCGAAGGAATTCCTTAAAGAACTACTGAAGGAATTCCTGAAGAAATCCCTGAAAAAATCATTGAAGGAATTCCTGAAAGTATTCTTGAAGCAATCCCCACAGGGAACTTTTGGATTAATATCCAGAGAGTTATCCTGGTGGAATCCACAGAGGGAACTCCTTAGATAGAACTCCTGGAGGATTCCCCATGAAGAGTTTCAAGAGGATTCCGCAGAGGAATCCCCAGATTGAATTTCTATAGGAATCCTCCAGAGGGAATTCCTGGAGGAATCATCAGAGGGAATCCCTGAAGAAATCCCTAGAGGGAATCTTTGGCGAAATCCCAAAAGGTAATTTATGAAAGGCTCCATGAAGGAATCCACAGAGGAAACCCCCGGAGGAATTTCCAGATAGAATCCTTGAAGGAATCCCAAAAAGTAATTTCAGGAGGAATCTCCAAAAGAAATTTCTAGAGGAATTATCAGAGGGAATCTCCGGAGGCATTCCTAGAAGGAATCCGAAGAGGTTATTTCTGATAGAAACTAAAGCGCGAATATCTGGAGGAATTTCCAGAGAGAATCCCCAGAGGGGAAAAATCCTAAAGCGAATTACTGCCGTTCTACACCCATTAGTCCCAAGTTCATAAGTATTCCCATAAATCATGGGATAATTATGTGCAGAACGGCAGATTAGGAGCCGCAAAAAAGTGAATGGAATTAGGTGATGTCACGATAGTTCTAGAACGAATACGTCCAATAATCTACAGAAATCGAAGCTCTCAATATAAATGTTTATTCGGAATTCTGGTGGACGAGATACGACTCTTCTCCCTCCCAATATAATGAAATATTATAAAAATCAACGACCATTGTACTACAAAAGAAACAGTTTTCGTTCTCGACCTTTTCTTGACCATTCGCGCTTGCCAGTAATAATACAAGCAACAATATGACGCACGATACACTAGCTACCTATAGATAGACATCTTCCGGACAGAGTACTCATATTCCAGCGTGGGGACGGATTGATACTCAGATTGCTTCCTGTTTTGCTGCCGACTAATCTGTTGGCCGCATCTCGAGACGTCCTTCAGCATCAGCTTCATCATTCGTTTGAACGATTCGCTCTCGGAAGATTGAGTTTCTGTACAAGGAAATAATGGCGGTTATCGTTGGTTTTGCGGAGAGGTTGTACAACTTACCCGGTAATGGAGATTGGAATTCTAATCTGGAAGCAGACGCTGTGATACCGAACTCTAGCTGCAGAACAACATCGTAGCCCATTCCCGTTGCCGTGGGGGAAAACTATGGAAATAATTGAAGTTCGTAGAGAGCTCATTCTAGTGCATCAAAAACCCTCCGGCAACTGTAATCTTTTGCAGTGACGCGCTTCCGTGAGACCGTCTGACGAATTGGACGATGAAGTGCGTGCTTCCGGGAGGGATTTCCAGCTGATGGATGTGCGAACTGGTGTATTGTATGTTCACCGTGATGTTTTCTCCTTGATCTGATCGAGACTCTTCAGTGGTTGATATTCCGATGCAATGTTCCACACTTTCCGGTTTTTTCGTTGCGGCCACCATTGAAGTATCGTCCCTACGTTGATCTCCGGGTCTGTTTCTCTGCGCCGGCCCTCTCCGATTTTGCGGATGAGTTTTGAATTTTTGATTTGGAACTTTTGGATTACAAACTTTGCCAATTTCTTCATTCCCGTTGAGAAAATGAAAACTACAACAAAACAAACATTTCAGATGACATTTATGTCAAATCCCTACCAGTGTTGCCAGAAATGCTTCATTCGAGCACCGAATTCGAGCAGTTGTATCGTGATATTCAGAATATCACGTTCGGGAAGGTGATATTGGAGGTGTCAAAAATGTATGGCTGTATCATGTTCCAGAAACATGATATTGGCCTTGTATCACCAAAACCGCTTGTATCATGATACAACGGCGTAGTCTGAACATAGCATTAGGCACATCCTTTGGAAATGGCCTAACTTTGATTGGGCCGTTCTCACTTCGCCCTTTTGCCACCACACAAGACATCCATAGGCCAATATTGGCCGAACAACAGTTGTGTAGATCCATTTGATATACTTGGGTTTTAGACCCCAAGTTGTACCAAAGGTTCGCCGGCATTGCCCGAAGGCCATACAAGCTTTCTTGATTCTGAACTCAACATGAGGTGTCCAGGAAAGCTTGCAATCAAGAATGACTCCAACATACTTCACCAGTTCAGTCACATTGATTTCAGAATCAAAGAGACGTAAAGTTCGAACACCATTACGGTTTCGCTTTTCCGTGAAAAGAACAATAGATGTTTTACTCGGATTTACCGAAAGGCCATATTGGCGACACCAACCCTCAACTACCTGAAGAGCGTTTTGCATCAGGTCGAAAAGGGTGCTGATGCACATACCGACTAACAATGTTAGGTAGTCGTCGGCAAAACCATAAGTAGGAAAACCGCTATTATTGAGTTGCCTCAATAGCGTATCTGCTACGAGATTCCATAAAAGTGTTGATAAGACTCCCCCTTGGGGGCATCCACAAACACTCAATTTCCTAATCGCCGCTTGACGCAATGTCGAGAAGAGATGTCGGTTTTTGAGCATTTGGTGAATCCAATTGGAAATCATTGGAGATATACCATGACCCCATGCGGCTTCCAATATGGCATCGAAAGGCACATTGTCAAAGGCACCCTCGATATGTAAGAAAACACCCAAGCAGGATTGCTTTTGAGCGAATGCCTTCTCGATATCGTAAACAACTTTGTGTAAAAGAGTCACAGTGGACTTTCCAGATTGGTAGGCATGTTGGTTCACATAAAGAGGCACATTGGCCAGATGAACATCACGGATGTGATGATCGACTATGCGTTCTAAGCATTTCAGAAGAAAAGAGGTCAAACTGATAGGTGTGAAGCTCTTTGATTCTTCATACGACGCGCGACCCACTTTCGGAATAAACTTCACAGTAATATCCCGCCAGGATTTGGGAATATACCCTGTAGCAAAACTGCAAACAAAGTTGTTTCAAAACATGTTTGAAATGATCAAATCACTTCTGAAGCAAAATAGGATAAATCCCATCTGCCCCAGGAGATTTGAAAGGAGCTAAGCTATCAAGTGCCCATTCAATCGATTCTGGGGCCACTACTTTTTCTGCTATATTTCAACGACGTCAACTACGCAATTAAAGGCCCTAAACTATCATTCGCGGACGATTTGAAAATCTACTTGAAGATTTGCTCTGTTTATGATGCAATACGCGTCTTCAGGAAGAGCTCAATATTTTCGCGGATTGGTGCGATTTGAATGGCATGGTCGTTAATTCAAACAAATGTTTCGTAATGTCTTTTTACCCCATTCGCCAGCCGATCATCATCTCGTATAAGCTTAATGGCTGTGAAATTCAACGTGTCGACCATGTGAAGGATTTGGGAGTAATCCTTGACACTCAGCTGACATTCAAACAACATGTATCGTACGTAGTAGAAAAAGCCTCCAGAACAATGGGTTTTGTTTTTCGCATCGCCAAGAATTTCAGCAACATACATTGCCTCAAGTCGCTGTACTGTTCGCTCGTCCGCTCATCCCTAGAGTACTGCTCGGTCGTCTGGTATCCGTATCACCAGAACGGTATGGACAGGATCGAATCGGTTCAGCGCCGCTTCTTACGTTTTGCTCTCCGTCGACTTCCATGGCAGGATCCGTTTAGATTACCGAGCTATGAGAGTAGATGTCGTTTGATCCAGTTGGAAACTCTCCAGGCGCGCCGAAATATCGCCAGGGCAATGTTTGTGGCTGACACAATTCGAGGAAGAACAAACTGCCCAGCAATTCTGGCGGCAGTTGATTTGAACGTCCGTCCAAGAGCGTTACGAAACAATTATATGCTGAGATTACCGCTCCAACGAACCGACTACGGCCAGAATATTGCTATTCATGGTGCTCTTCGAGTGTTCAATAGGGCAGCAACCGGTTTCGATTTTAATTTGTCTCGTGCAACAATCAGACGTAATTTTTCTGTGATATTTTGTACAAATGCTGACGAATAGTGATTTTGTGTTTGTGTTATCTGTTGTTATAGTTGGTAGTATCAAATAGTTTTAACAATCATTGGGACAAAGTTGTCTGTTGATGTAAAGTGAATAAATAAATAAATAGATTCAAAAGTTATGATACTCCGAGCCGAAGCTAAAGAATCATAACTACAAGAAAAGACATCAGGTTCATCCGAAGATGTAATATCCACACATCCGGGGAAGTGTGTACTGAATAAACATTCCAAAACTTCCTCATCAGAGGAAGTGAAATCACCATTTGGCAAAGGAAGTTCGTTCACTTGAAAATCCTTAGATTATGGAAGGATTTTGTTCAATCGACTGGCTTCACTCAGACTGCAAACATTTGTACAAAGGTTTTTCCAGCCGGATCGTTCAGCAGACCGAAGAGCTTTCTGGTAGGCCTTGCGAGCCGACCTGAAAGCCTCCGATCCAGCCGAACGTCGTCTGTTCCAACTCTTTCTACATTGTTTCCTGAGCTTCGCCAGATCGGAGTTCGAACCCCTTGGTGAACCCCTCTTGTGGTCTTCACAGACCGCAGAGGGCAGGCTTCTTCAAAAGCTTCCATGATGAAGGCCGTTGTAGTATCAACGGCATCATCTAAATCACTTGGAGTTTCAATTGATGGTGAGTATCCATGAAATTTGGCTGCAACCAAATCAGTAAAGAGATCCCAGTTGGTTGACCGGGGATTCCTGAAACGCAAAGTTTGCGAAGTAACATTCACATGTTCAAACAAGATGTAGCGATGGTCAGATAAAGATTCTTCATCTGACACATGCCAATTGGTCAGCTCGTGACTAATTCTGCTAGAGCAAAGCGTTATGTCTAACACTTCCTCTCTACCAGATACCATGAAGGTTGGGCGGTTGCCTATGTTAAGTAATCCAAGATCTGTACTACTTAAGTATTCCATCAAACTGGAGCCTCTCAAATTGATGTCTGAGCTGCCCCAGATTATATGGTGAGCATTAGCATCACTACCAACAATTAGCGGAAGGCCTTTTGAAGTGCAGTATGCAATGACTTGCTTGAAAGCATCCGTAGGGGATGGTTCATCATGCGGTAAATAAACCGAACAATAAACGTATTTCCTGTTGAGGTTTCCAACAGATACATCGATTGTGATAGCACATACACAGGGTGTCTACTACCTGGAAAAACCTGGAAAACCGGGAATCCTCAGGGAATTTTATTTAACAGGGAAAAACCTGGAATACTCAGGGAATTTCTGGAGTGCTCAGGGAAATTTTACTCCGATAAAAAAAAAACATTGAGTCGTATGAACCTGGTAGTAAAAATCCATATAGAAATTTCGCTACAAGGATTTTTTCCAGAAATTCCGTCAACATGTCTTTCTGGAACTTCTTTAAAAATACCTCCTGGAATGTCTCCCAGGATTTCTTATAAAATTCCTTCCGCATTTTTGACGCTATTTTTTTGGGTATTCCTATTTGATTTTTTTTCCGGGAAGGTATACTTCCGGATTCCTTCCAGGATTCCTGAATTCCAACCGGTTTCTCCTGGAGTTTTTCACGGGGATGCTATTTCTTCACAGAGTTCCTCCAGTGTTTTGCTGAAATAATCATAGGATTTCCACCAGAATTTATCCCGAATACTCTATAAGAATATCTGTCGGGATAAATCGTGGAATTTCTTTCGGCACACCTCACGGAAATTTTACCCGATTCCTTCCGGTGTTCTTCTTGGGACTTCCCCAGAAGATCTTCACAGAATGTCTTTCAGAGTTGCTAAAGCAGTTATTCCTGGGGTTTCTACTAAAGTTCCTCCAAGGGTTTCTGAAGGAGTTTTCACAATAGTGCAAGAGTTCCTCAGAAGATTTCTTTCATTTGTTTCCTGTGATATCTTCAAACCATTGCTTTGGGCTTTCTTCGAGATGTTCTTCCTAGTCTCCTACAGGAATTTGTTAAAAGTTTTCGCGAGGTTTATTTTGAAGTTTTACCTGAGATTTTTCTCGGAGTATCTCCTGGAACTTCTCTCAGAAGATTCCTTCCGATGTTGGTCATGAGATGTCTCTCAGAGTTTTTCTTAATTTACCCTGGATCCTAAGGAGTGCGAAACAGAAGCTCGAGAGGATTGCTTCGTTTTCGGTCGGTTGTGCCAGCGTGTTTCGATTTTCGTTTCCCTCCGGTTCGACAGCGAATCAGTGCAGAGCCCCATTCGCTCGTCGGTTCGTTGTTAAAGTTTTTGCCAGCCAATATGATATCCGGCGTTCTACTAGCGATGGAGCAACGAAGGGATGCATACATATATTAGTGAGCTCGTTTCATGCTTTTGCTTTATTGTGAAATTTTATTAGATGTTTCAACGCATATCTTAAACATAATATGCCCTACTGTGACAACTAAGAATAGCCATCTTTTGTGTACTTTTTGTACAGTTCGTCACTAGTAGTGTCGACGCAATGTCATGGATTCTTCTTCTTCTTCTTCTTGGCGTAACGTCCTCACTGGGACAAAGCCTGCTTCTCAGCTTAGTGTTCTATGAGCACTTCCACAGTTATTAACTGAGAGCTTCCTCTGCCAATGACCGACCGGGAATCGAACCCGTCACCCTCAGCATGGTCTTGCTGAATACCCGTGCGTTTACCGCCTCGGCTATATGGGCCCTCATGGATTACATTTGCTATCTAATAAACTGTGCTTCTCCTTGTTCCTTGTTTGTATTTGGATTCTATGTTCATAATTTTATTAGTTTAATCTTATAATCCAACTGTATTAACCAGTCATTTCGGTTTCGGAGGGATAAAGAAACACGTTGTGTGCTGTGCACGGTCTATAGACTTCTGCCTATAAAGTTTATTTATGCTTTTACAACTGTTTCTACTCTCTCGCTCTCTTGGGTCAAGATATCACTTTAGGGTGACTGCCTAAATTATCGGTTTATATATATTCGATAGGATCTTTGATCACAACACCAACTACGATAAATTGTTTCTATTTTTCTATGTTTGTATGTGTGTGTGTCTTTCAAATATTATTTATAGAGTGTCATCAAGAGTATTAATTGATAATTTGAGAGTATTATGCTGTTTTCTGCTGTGCATGTATCGCTCCTGGAAGGAGCGAATATCGAAGCATAATCGATCGCGTTCGCTATTGTCTCGTGCGAAAATGGAACCAATAGACGCTTGGATGTTTAAAATCAGCCTTCATATATTTACTCAACAAGAACTGCAAACTTCGTCACTTAACGTGTCGGGCAAATTTGTCATACATTTTGTATCAATTGAATAAATAAACCGTATTTTTGTACAGTCCGGTACCTTACGGTGCTGGCCACACTGATATGATCCGTAATTATGCTTCAGTATTTTTCCTAAGTTTGTGCGGTTCGTCACTGTTGGTGTCGGCACAAAGCTTTGTTTCAATATATCGATTTCATGGCAAGTAGCAATACATATTGGTTCACCAGTCCTCCCAATTGCGAGGTGACGCAAAATCTTTTTCATTTAAAATTTTCGTGGTCTCACCATTCTTCCAAATTGTGAGGTGACACATTTGTGAGTATACTGTACAATTGCACGGATCGCATCGCTTACCAAAGTGAATCCTTGATCAATGCAACTATCAATCCCTCCCTACTAACAAATCTCCTTCCCGTGACAACTGTGGAGGGTCCAGTAGTACATACAACCTCTAGTAGCAACGGTTGTCGAACTAACATTCCTTTCCTTCCCCGGTAGACCGTAAGGACGTGGCCAGCGCCGTTATTGACCCAATAAAGTTTGAGCTCTCGAAACGTGTACATTGAGGATGGTGGCAAATACTAAGCCCCAATCCTATTGGTTCTCTGTGCAATTTCGCTAGCTCAGGTCAATCACGGAGTAGCAACTACGAAGTGTACGGTCACCAATGCTCATGCTCATGCTCATTTACCCTGGATCCTAAGATTTTATTTCCAGAGTGCCTTCTGGGATTTCCACAGGAGTTATTGCTGATATTTCTCATTGAATTCTTCTCTTGCCTTGCACTCTTTCAGAGCCAGGCTGTTTCTTGTAGTTGTACCGGATTTCTTGCAGTGATCCACCTGAGAGTTTTTACAGATATTCTATGCATTATTCAAAATTCTTCCCGGAATCTTTACCAGAAAATGTCCCGAGATTCTGGATACTCCTTTAGGGATTTCTCCCAAAGTAATTGCAGGGATTCTTCTACGGGTTTTCCTCAGAATGTCTCCTGAGATAACTTACGAAATACCTTATAGGAAATTCATGGAGAAATATTCGAGGGAATTCAAATAAAATCTTGCGAAAAACTCCGCAAAGTGTTATTGAAAAAATCTCGACATGAACTTCAGGAAAAATCTGAGAAAAAAAAAAGAGAAATCTCGAAAAAAGTTCTAGGTAATAGTAATCCCGAGAACAAATATTAAGGACATCCCAGGAGGAATTTTGAAAACCTCATGGATACCTGAAAGTAGCTGCGGACGAAGTTCCGCGAGGAAAACAAGAGGAATATCGGAGAACTATCGGGAAAGTTCAATAGTTTATGGATAGCTGTCCCGGAAAACCACTAAAACAGACATAGACACTGGCTTCAGCCGGCGGCTGTACCGATTGAACGAAACTTTACACGGAGTGGCTACGGATAAGACGTGAAAAATTTCATCGCTCGGAGCGGGAATCGAACCCTCATCCACCCGGACTCTAACCGCATAGCTACGAGGTTCAACCAATGACATTCTTGAAGAAACTTTGAATAATTTTGGATGGATCTTCAGGAGGAATCCAGCGAGAATCTCTAGAAGTATATCGGAAAACCTTTGCAAGAAATATCGTACTCAAACAGATATCTCGTGTGAAAGAATCCTGCGGAGAGCCAGGAAGAAACTTTGAAAGAAATTTCAGGAATTATGCTCAGAAATCTTGAAAGAATTTTTGAAGAGTAGGCGAATTTACGTATTTTCGGCAGGTTTGTTCTCTTCGTCATGGGGTTTTTATAAACCTGTTGAACTCAGAGTTGGCATCAAATCCTTCCCAACCAAGCTGAATATGATCAAGTTTCAGGCCGGCATAAATCCCTCATGACGAAGAGAACAAACCTGCCGATGATACCCTAAGTCACGCTTCATATTTTTTAGAAAATTTAGGTTGTTTTATAATTTATTTAAGTTTATAATTCAAAACTTTCAAAATTTCATCTGGAAAAACCTGGAAAACTTAGGGAATTTTATTTTGAGTTATGAGTAGACACCCACATCTCTCGTAGTTAGTTCAGAGATAAGTATAGCAACGATTGCGTTGTTGACAGGCATGACACGTGAGTTTGCCATTTCATTTTTACTGAAAGTAGCAAACACCGGATTCACAAGGTTTCCTAGATAGAAATTCCCCTTACGAAAGTAAGGTTCTTGGACTAACGCCACTTGGGCTGTACCATTTTGCATAAGTCTACAAAGATTGATCGTTGCTGTTCTTTTGTGCTGAAGATTAATCTGAGCTATCCTAACCGTAGCCACTACCCAAACTAGGCAAGAATTAACTCTTAACAATCACAGCACAAAAAAGAACAGCAACAATAAAGCCAGATCGGTATCGATTTGAGTGCGCCAAAGGCGAGGATGCACAGAATACCCCAACTAACATTTATTGTGAATGTAAACGTCAACAAAGCGTCCTTAATACGACTTGATGCTGAGTTACTGTGTTGTACATATGGACGGAAGCTTCTATGCAAGCCCTATACCAATGAATCTGGCGAACTTAATCAGCTTGTACATGTTGTGCGATCAGCTTCTATGCCACCTAGTCATAGCTTTTTTCTCGGCTCCTATGTAACCACTAACTGAATAACATCTTGAGAAGGCGCTTTTTCAGCCTTTTCGCAATTGTTAAATAATAGTTTTACGGCATCCCCAAATTAAACGATTAAATATAATTAGGTTATGGATACCGTGACGCAATACATGTGGAACTGGAATTATCACTTTTAAAATTGAATAATTAAAGTGCTTGCCGCTACTTGGAATCGAACTCCCGATCTCCGTATCCACTGGTCCCGATGATGTCCTCGCTGCCACACTGCTATATATAAATAACATAGAAAATAGCCCGTTTTCTTTTACTCCAGACAAGACTTCATAATTGTGCCACAAGAAAGCTTACCCAACTTCATCTTGCTGTAAAAGCTTGTGAACGTCAATAAATGTTTACATTGAACAAGCTGTGTGGTTGCGCCAACAGATTCTTCTTCACAGCTTCTAGCTGAAAGAGTGTTCTTTAAACGGCTACGAAGCGCTGCTGTTTTGTATTTTGGCAACATTACAAAACGTACTGTATAAAAGCAGCTGTTGTAGTGGTTGGGACTCTTACTCGATTTGTACATCTTCCGGCAAATCTTCCGGCAAATCTTCCGGCATTGAATTAAAGTGCAATAAAAGCAACCCAAATAATTTCACAGCACATACATGGATAGCTGTAAAGAATTTGTGTAGTAGCTATATACCTATCCCGCTTAAAGTTTGTTTTGAATTAATAAAGAAACTGTTGGTTCACCAACACGGCTTGTCGGATATAAAGTGTTGGTGAACCAACAGTTTCTTTATTACAGCTTCTAGCCGTAATGAAATCGCATAACGGCCTTTAAAGCGCTGCTGGTTTGGGGATTTGTCAGTATAATGAATTGTACTGTATACTAGCAGCTGTTTTGTTAGTGGGGACTCCTATCCGATGTGTTCAAGTTTTCACATCTTCCGGGAAATCTCCTGGAGTTGGAATACGGTGGAGTAAAGGCAGCCCCAGTGACAAGCAATGAATTTCTGAAAACCGAGTTTGGTAGCTGTATGATGCTTGTTTTGCAGTCGTGTATTAGCTTACGATATATATTTGACTAGCTTTCCTTTTATTCAGCGTTGACTGCTCTTACTCGATGGTTACACAACAGAAAGCAAATGACTGAAGCTTATAGCGCTGAAAATGTTAGTTGGGACACTGTGTAAAACGCATAATGCGAAACCATATAGGTGAAAATTTAAACTAATTAATAACATCTTCATAATCCCGCCCTTATTCAGCCTCAAGTATGAGGTTGAAGAAGGGCAGCTGATTGTCTCGGAGAAACACAAGGTCAACCGCGCTATTGCTCTGGTTAGCACAGTAAGGACAAATACTGTGGAGGGTGCCCTGGTACTCCACAGGCTCCGTTGGCGATTAGGTTTTTATAAGACCCCCCTAACCATTCATTCCTAGGCACGGTAAGCGTAAAGCCGCATAACACCATGAATTAGGGGTCACCTGATTAGTGGATTCCTACCACTGGAACAGGCGGTCCGTAGTGCTATTCTTAGCCAGTTGAACTAACCGCTACCGACACTACACAGCTACCTAGGCTGATCGGGAAAAGAAGTTAATATTGGTGATCAACTTCATAAGGGGATGTTGTGGGTGCTGGAGTTTTCACCATTCACGGCAACCGTGAAAGTATGATTAGAAAGAAACGATTGCACAATCTTGACCAGGTAGAGTTGAAGATTCGAGCGGAAGAGCTTGTACACGACAGCGTCTTGCCACACGGAGTCGTAGGCTTTTTCCACGTCGAGAAGAATCATACCAGTCGATTTTCCGGTTCGAAATCCGTGTTTTACCTTTTGCGTGATGCGAGCGAGTTGGTGCACCGTTGAGTGTCCCGTTCTAAAACCGAACTGCTCCGCTGGAATGACTTCTTCCGTTTCCAGGTGACGGTTTAGTCGTGCGAGGATTACCCTTTCGAAAACTTTGCTTAGGATGCTCAGCAGACTTATCGGTCGGTAATTACCTGGATTGGTGATGTCCTTGTTTGCCTTCGGGATGGCTATCACGTTGGCGTGTTTCCAACCGGTAGGAAAGTAATATAATAATAAAATTTCTTGATTTTTTACCTTCGTTTCGTCTTCTCGACATTTAAAATCTAAGCAATTGT
>NC_085137.1:242088296-242112323 GCF_035046485.1 Aedes albopictus | reverse complement strand
GAATAAGGGTGAGATGCCTACATTGTGGGCATTGCAGCGCCCTTAAGCGAGCGTCCTTGGGTAGTACAGGGGCGTGCCAAGAAGGTTCAGCTATTGGCATGACTTACTGTATACTAGTATGGGACAAATATCAAATCCTCGCTCCAGTCGACTTTTTAGATCCCATTTAGGTCCCATTTGAACTGTGCAAAATTTCAGCGTAATCGGTGAAACTATAATTTAGCGCAAGCGGTTCAAAGTTTTCATAGGATTTACTATGGGAAAAGTTACACTTTCAGATAAAAAATCCCAGAGGTCGTCCCTTGTCTCCTTAATTCCTTAGTCTCCTTAATTAAGAAAAATCAATTATGAAACTTTCCTTCGAAGACCGCAAAACAATTGGATGCTTGTGGAAAAAGTTATTGATTTATTACCGATTAGTGATCCAATGAACGGATTTTTGTTTTGTTTTATTAGCAGCACTGTAGCTGCTGCCTTGGCTGCTGCTGTTTCTGGGGGGGGGGGGGGGGGGGGTGATGCCTCCCGCCACCCCATGCTACAACGGCTGCAGCAGTGCTGCTTGTAAAACAGCGTTGTAAAATATCACGAAAATGTCATTAAAAAAATGTCATGACATTTTTCAACTCTACCATTTCTAAGGGAGCGATACTGTACTGACAGTATCATCTGTCATACAGTACTTTGACAGTATCATCTGTCAAAAAATTTACAGTACGTACTGTAAACTCGAGCAATTACCGTATACTGTAAGTAACTCTACCGAAAACTTGTGAATCATACCTAACTTTACCGAAGTTCAGTAAAATTGCCAGCATTAAACGTCAAACTGGTGATAGTTTCAGTTCACATTTCGTCGGTTTTAGCAGTTCAGTTTCTTCAGTTCTCTAAAAAATTGTATTAAAATAAAGTTACCTGGTTATAGTGGCAATTTGAAGTGGAGCATTGTATTGGCTGGAAATGGGTAAGTTAATCAAATTGTTTTACTCTGGCCTTCCCCCAATTAAATAGTTAATCATTTCGTTCCAGCCTTTTTAAGTGTTTACGCTGAAACGCGTTCATGCTTCGAATCAGTGTTGAAATCGAGACGAAATTAAAGTAATGTGTTGATAAAGGCATTATAATTTCTCGAAAAATTGACCAAATAAAACCCAAATTAATCCACCTAGTGGTGATAGTGCCTTTCTCGTCGTATATGTTCTCACGATCTTTCCGTCGACGTAAGTCAAAGTGTTCCTGAATCCTGATATTTTTTAAGAAAAGCAAGCATTTTATCAAAGCCATCATTGAATTGACTTAAACCTTATTGATGGCATATAGTCCGACGTTGTGTTCAGCGTATAAGCAGAGCTGAATAATATCAGATTACTCAGTTGACTGCTTGAGTACCTTCACTAACATTGGGAACTGATCAATATCAAGACGATACTAACAAGCTGATTCATAGCTGTCTAGAGATGAGTGTAGACTTTTAATCTAGGGGCGGGACAGCTCTTAATACCTGGTCTAATACTTACTAATACATATTAGTTTCGTAATCTTCTTCGAAAGCTGAGGAGATTACATCATAGTATGTCATGATTTAATAGAGAACGTCCATCTGTCAACAAAAGCTGCCGCTACTTGGTGCATTAGGTGAATTTCTGCTTTCCTTTCCATTGTTTTATTAACATAAAATAAATTCATTCCAGAGCAAACAGAGGTGGTCACTGGTCTCATATGATACCCACACTCTAGAAACTATGAGTTCCAGTAACTGTTTTCAACTAGGTGAACATGCGTTATGGTAGAAGGGATTGTTCTAGGATGGTTCGAGTTTGAATTTTCGGATATCGACATTAAACAATAAATAATATTATTAATCACTGTTAATTGAAAAGTGCAATAAAAGTAACTGGTATTTGTAAGTAGTGATTTCATGACTATTTTCTGAAATGTAGACGGTAAAGCATGAATTTAGAGCTTTAACGTTTAGTTCCCTGTAGTCCACCGCAAGCACCACACAGCTGTTACAGTAGCTGAGCATGATGTATAAGTATGGTGTTGTACAAAAACCACTTGTGCGCAATTCATGGGGTAGGGAGAACGAATCTTGATTTTTCTAATATTAAGAACTCAAGGAAGAGTCGGTTCAATTTGGCTGACTTAACCGTGTTTGAAACCACTTTTTGTGAAATGCCCGTGCTCACGACCTCTTACTTTTGAAGAGCCCTACAAAGCTGCATGTAAATCCCATGCCACACTTCAGTGGTCTGCTCATCCAATTCTCGTTATGCTGAAAATCTTCAGCTTGTAGATACTTCCCTGACCGCCCAACAAATGTCAAAGCTTTTGTCGTGGCATACTTGATTGAAAAAATTTCACCTTTGGTATTAATATTTCCTAATACTCATAATATCACTAATAATGATTAAAGCTGTCCCGCCCCTAGCTTTTAATTTATTAGAAAAAAGTTAGTTTTACCTCATTTTTTAAAATATTTTGCAATGTGTTTCTCATTTAGCTGAAATCATTGCTACTAAACAATCGATTGCTAATAAGACTTCCGGTAAATTCTCTGTTTTAACATTTTTGTGGAGCCTTGGTTGGAAAGTTATGTAGCTAATCAGAACATGAAATCGTTATAAAAAAGTTGATTTTATGATGAAATCGTCATTTATTGTGATAGAAATCACTTATATCAAATGAAATTGCCTACCTTTAGGCGTTTAAGGAAAAATTCAAAACTTAATTTTGAATTTAAAGTATTAAATTCACTAGTTGTAATATTTTAGACGTGTTATTCGGTTTAAGAAGAACAAAATTAGGCGGAGAAGGAAATTCTCCTTTCCAACCGATGCTTAATTGTATACTGATCAATTTCGCCCCAAAGTGGAATTTCCAATTTTTGATATTTGGAGTTATTTAACTTAAAGTTTAAATTTGTTGGACAAAATTCTGTCACATGGTTCCATGGAGATCCACAGGGTACTGGTTTTACAGAAATTCTACTGATACTATCCGCAAAAGTAGTTTTGAAGTGATCAATTTGACCCCGGATTACGGTACATTTTTTCAAAATTTAAAAACCCAATTAGCGTGGTTTTATGGTACGATACGCATGGGTTTGGTCCAATTTCACATTTACAACTTTGGGTTCACATTTTATCACCTACCGATTGTCTTAGACTAGTTTCATGCACATTATTAATCAGTTTTCATAAAAAGTCGCAAATTGATGTAATGCATGTATGGGTTTGGTTCATTTGTGCATTTCGCCAGTTCCGGCGAGGCACTCGAATCTGGTTCCGGAATACTACTGACCTGAGACTATTTTCTTGCTGACCGTTCTTCGCGTTATCGAAGAAGCCGTTATTTAGTGTGCTGCGTGTATGCGTTTGGTTCTTTTCTACATTTGACCACTTCTGTCGGGGCACCTGGAACCGGTTTCGGCACACTATTGGTTTTCCAAAGCATGGTCTATGATTTTTTTTTGTTAACCGTTCATCAGCTTACCTAAAAAGTCATTTAATGTGTCGAATTTATAGGTTTGGTTCTCCTTTACATTTGACCATTTCCGATGAGGCAACCATATTCGGTTGCGGAACACTACCGCTTGTCCCCAATCTGGCCGGAAACTTTTTTTTGTCAAATCAAGATGCCTAAAAATCCGCGATTTGATGTGTCGCTTGCATAAGTTTGGTTCCCTTTTATATATGGCCATTTCCGGCGGGACACCCGGAACCAGTTCCAGATCACAACCGATTCAGATATGTTCTGAAAATATTTTCCTGCTTACTGATCATCAGGATATCAAAAAAGTCACGATTTGATATGTCGCTTGGATGGGTTTAATTAACTTTTATACTTTGCCACCTCCGGCGGAACATCTGGAATCGGTTCCGATATGGTCTGAGAATGCTTTCCTGCTTACTGTTCATCAGGATATCAAAAAAACCACTATTCGATATGTCGCATGCATGGGTTTGATTAACTTTAATACTTGGCCACTTCCGGCGGGACATTTGCAACCGGTTCCGGAACACTACCGGTTCCGATATGGTCTGAGAAGGTTTTCCTGCTTACTATTCATCACGTTATCGAAAAAGCCGCGGTTTGATATGTCGCATGGGTTTAGTTCACTTTTATGTTTGGTCACTTCCGGCGGCACAATCGGAACCGGTTCCGGGACACTACCGGTTCAGATATGGTCTGAGACTATTTTTCTGCTTACCATTCATCAAGTTATCGAAAATGCCGTAGTTTGATGTGCCGCATGGATGGGTTTGTAGCGTTTTCATATCTGGCCCCTTCCTGGGATACCGGTCCGGAACACCTAAATGGTCATAACTCCGGAACGGCTAGACCGATCTGAACCATTTTCAATAGGAAAGAATGGGACCAGATTCCGCGTCGAATGAACCATCGGTCATTAAAATCGGTTGAGGTTTACTGCCAAAAAGTGATGTGAGTTTTTTTGTACACACACATACACACACATACACACACACAGACATCACCTCAATTCGTCGAGCTGAGTCGATTGGTATATAAGACTTTACTCCTCCGGAGGCTCTATCCAATTTTCGTTTTTGGAGTGAACATATAGCCTTTCGGTACACCTTGGTGCACGAGAAAGGCAAAAACATTTTAACTTCAGACTGCATCTTTTATTTTTACAAATATCGAAAAAAAATGTAAAATATCCAGAGGGAAAAATTGAATCACCGAAATCCTACGGTAATTTGAAAAAGCAAATTACCGGAAAGTTCGGTAATTTTTGACAGCCTTTCCAAAATTTTATTTACCGGATGTTCGGTACTCGATTCGACTACCGAACGGATTACCGAACGTTCAGCTGTTGAGACTTCGGTAAAAAATTACCGTATACTGTAAAAAAATCTAAGTGTGTAATGCGAATTTCCATCCGTGAACACAAACCTTCAATAATGTTGATTAGTTATAGTGAAATAACGATATCGTCGATGAACATTTCTTGCTAGGGGCAGTGAAATTGGCAATCAACCAAATGACACTTTTTTGAAATTTTACAGCCCTGGTCGGAACAACACCAACACTACAACTTCTGCTTGCTTGCTGTTGAGGAATTGTAGGGTAGGTACATGTCTTTAGTTGTCAAGGAAATGGAAGCTAACTTGCAATTGCAACTTCATGTTACATTTTCGATTGATTTTGAAGCTTCCAAACACTAAAGATAAACTTAAGAAGATGTCTGCCGTGTGCAACATAGTTTTCCCATGTTCTATGAAAATCCCTGGTTACATGGGAGAACTACACTGCACATGGTAGATATGCCGGCATTCGACATTTTACAATGATACACAATGCCCAATCGGAATCGAACCCGCCGTCTCCGGATTGGCGATTCAAAGCCTTATCCACATGGTTAACTGGAGATCTCCGTACAATAGAGGGGCCCAGATGAAAAGCGGTGTAAGTGACCATTTAGTCAAATTTGGGTTGAGCATATCAAAAAATTCTCTAGAATTCAACCTTTTCGAAATTTTTTTAAGATTGTTTTTACGTTGTTTAGAAAATTACAATATAACTCGGAGAAAATTGGATTGATTTTGAATCTCCATACGAAAAGTTGATGAAAAACTTTGAGCCTCATTTACTCAAAAGTGGGATTTTGCCAATTACACCTCTCATTTTACAAACTTGATACACACACACACACACACCTAATTTTATACACAATTTTGCCTATTTTACGTATTTTTCCGGTTGTAGAAAATGATCGAAGGTCAAGAGATCCAAGGTCATAAGGTCGACGGTCAAATGGTCAAAGGGTCAAAAGGTCGAATTGAAAAAAAAACACGAGTGAAAATAATCTATATCCTTTTTGCAGTCTTCTTTATTACTTGACTTGATTCATTGCAACTTGGCTTCCATCTTTTCAACTTAATGTTTTTTTAGCACTTCCACAGTTATTACATTAAAGATGTTTTTTTGCTTGCAAAAAAAAAAAAAAATCGACAAAATTTCCCATCCGAAACGGGAATGGATCCTTTGATTTGGGCTTTCTGAAATAATTTTCCTGTATTGTAGAACATTGGGCTGCAAAACGGTGAGTCGATAAGGAGAGTGTTCAACATAGCTCTGGTCCTCACCGCCAGCTAAGAGTTGTGTGCTTAGCTGGTAGTGCAGCCTGGGCACTGTTGTCCTTCTGGCTTCAGCTAGATAGAGGAGGTACGTCCCGAGCGTCTGTTCACCAAGGAGGTGCGGCTCAAACAGCGTCTGTTCTGGCATCCAGCGGCTGAGTATGAAATGCTGTATTGCGTCAGCTATACCTAAGAAGGCAGCCCCTTCAACGCAATGTAGGCAGCGCGGCCCCGGTAAGGTAGCCTGCTGAAAACCTTCAAACACCCAGAAAAGCAATAGTAGAGTAAACGGATTGATTCAACGGCAACAGACCCGGCAACGAATAAAGTACAACGATTGGAAAGTCGGATCTTGGAACGTGAGAACTTTGAATGAACCGGCACGTGTTGGGCTCCTGGCTTGTGAACTGCAGAATGTCGGCGTTAATGTGGCCGCTATCCAGGAGATACGCTGGCCCAAAACTGGAGAACGCGAATTCCGAGCGGTGGATCCCATCGCCAACACTTCATTCAAGTACCACATCTAATACAGCGGCGGCCATAAGGCAGAACGCGGAATTGGCTTTATAGTGATCGGGAAGCAGATGAAGCGAGTTATTCGGTGGAAGCCGATAAGCGACCGAATCTGTGTGTTGAGGATGAAGGGCAAGTTCTTCAACTACAGCCTGATCAGCATCTATGCGCCAACGAACGACAAACCCGATGACATGAAGGATGAGTTCTATGAGAGCCTTGATAAGGCCTACGGAGAGTGCCCAAAAACAAGATGTCAAAATAGTCATCGGAGATGCAAATGCGCAGATCGGCAGAGAAAGTTTCTTTCGGCCTGTCATTGGAACGGAAAGCCTTCATTCTGTTACCAACGATAATTGTCTGCGCCTTGTGACATTCGCTGCTGCTAGAGGGATGACAATCAGCAGTACCTACTTCGCACGTAAGAATATCCGAAAACACACCTGGCGACACCCGAGTGGTGACACTTGCTCCCAGATAGACCACGTGCTGGTCGACGGGCGACATTTCTCGGACGTCATAGATGTGAGGTCCTACAGAGGCCCGAACATCGACTCGGATCATTATCTTGTAGCCGCTAAAATTCGGGCGCGATAATCCAGCGTCACGAGTTCAAGAAACAACAGGACGATGCGTTTCAATATCCAGCGCTTGTCAGCCGAAGGGGTTGCTGCACAGTACCATCAGAAGCTAGACGAGAGGATAGCAGAGACCAACGGATCTGAAGATGTCAACAGCTTATGGGGAATTATCCACGAAGCAGTGACAACAACAGCGCAAGAGGTGATTGGTACCGCTCAGCAACGCCAACGTAATGGTTGGTTTGACGAGGACTGCCAACGAGTGACGAACGAAAAGAATGCCGCCAGAAGTCGAATGCTAGTGGCCGGTACCTGGCAGAACAGAGAGCGGTACAGAGTTGCAAGAGCAGAAGAGAAACGAATCCACCGCAGGAAAAAAACGGCAACACGAAGAGAGTGTTATTGCTGAAGCGCAGGAAAGTATGGACAGGAACGATATGCGGAGGTTTTATGCAACTATCAATGGCGCGCGGCACAAGACTGCGCCAGTGCCCGCCATGTGCAATGACCGGGAAGGAAATTTACTGACAGACAAAACAATGGTGGCAGCCAGGTGGAAGGAGCACTTCGAAGATTTGTTGAATGGTAGCAGCGAAGGAGCACCCAGGAACAGGATTAACATAATGGATGACAGTCAAGCAGTGAAACCACCAACACTGGATGAGGTTAAAAAGGCCCTTAAGGAGCTGAAAAACAGCTGCTGGGAAGGACGAGATCCCGGTCGAACTTCTTAAGCACGGAAGCGAGCAGCTACATCAATCAATCCACCAGATTATTATAAAGATTTGGGAGGATGAAGAATTGCCCACCAGTTGGTTGGATGGCCTCATATGCCCAATCTACAAGAAAGGGCACAGACTGGAGTGTGCCAATTACAGAGGGATTACCCTTTTAAATTCGGCGTATAAGATACTGTCGCGTGTCCTGTTCAACAGACTGCGGCCTCTTGAGGAGTCTTTTGTCGGCGAATACCAGGCTGGTTTTCGTGAGGGCCGATCAACGACGGATCAAATGTTTACCCTGCGGATGATCCTAGATAAATTTCGGGAATATAACTTGCAGACTCACCATCTGTTCATTGATTTTAAAGCAGCGTACGATTCAGTGAAAAGAAATGAGCTTTGGCAGATAATGTCAGAACATGGTTTTCCGGCGAAACTAATTAGGCTGATACGCGCAACGCTGGATGGATCAAAATCAAATATTCGGATCGCGGACGAAGTGTCTACGTCGTTTGCGACCTTGGATGGATTGAAGCAGGGGGATGCTCTTTCAAATTTATTGTTCAACATTGCACTCGAAGGAGCGATTAGGAGTTCAGGCAGTGAACCGTATAGTACATTTTTTTCATTATCGTCGCAACGCCTTTACCGTCATGCCTAATGTTGCATACTACCGTCACACACTACATTCATGCTGCCGTCGATGCATCAATGTCGTCTACCATGAATGTAGCATTTGGCACCATGATTGTAACACAAATCAAGATGATGGGAGTACGAAATGACAGTTTTGAAATGTAGAGTTGGAGTTCCAGTGGTTCCGAAAACCGAAAGAAAAATGCGGATATCTCGTGCTAGAGGGTGTCAAGGGCGTTACTTGGGGTCTGAGGGGGTTTAAGGGGGATTTTAGTGGCATTCCAAGAAGCTTCAGAGCATTCTCAGCGGATTTCAGAAACGTTACAGAGGCGTTACATGGCGTTTTCTGGGGTTTCGGAGGGTCTGAGATGCGTTACATGGGGTTTCTGGGGGTATTAGGGGGATTTTGGAGGCATTCCAAAGAGCATCAGAGCATTTTCGGCGGATTTCAGAAACGTTACGGAGGCGTTACATGACGTTTTCTGGGGTTTCGGAGGGTCTGAGGTGCGTTACATGGGGTTTCTGAGGGTATTAGGGGGATTTTGGAGGCGTTCCAAAGAGCTTCAGAGCACTTTCGGCGGATTTCAGAAACGTTACAGAGGCGTTACATGGCGTTTTCTGGGGTTTCGGAGGGTCTGAGATGCGTTACATGGGGTTTCTGGGGGTTTTAGGGGGATTTTGGAGGCATTCCAAAGAGCTTCAGAGCATTTTCGGCGGATTTCAGAAACGTTACGGAGGCGTTACATGACGTTTTCTGGGGTTTTGGAGGGTCTGAGGTGCGTTACATGGGGTTTCTGGGGGTTTTAGGGGGATTTTGGAAGCGTACCAAAGAGCTTCAGAGCACTTTCGGCGGATTTCAGAAACGTTACGGAGGCGTTACATGGCGTTTTCTGGGGTTTCGGAGGGTCTGAGATGCGTTACATGGGGTTACTGGGGGTATTAGGGGGATTTTGGAGGCATTCCAAAGAGCTTCAGAGCATTTTCGGCGGATTTCAGAAACGTTATGGAGGCGTTACATGGCGTTTTATGGGGTTTCGGAGGGTCTGAGGTGCGTTACATGGGGTTTCTGGGGGTATTAGGGGCATTTTGGAGGTATTCCAAGAAGCTTCAGAATATTTCCAGCGGGTTTCAGTAACGTTACGGAGGAGTTACATGGCGTTTTCTGGGGTTTCGGAGGGTCTGAGGTGCGTTACATGGGGTTTCTGGGGGTTTTAGGGGGATTTTGGAAACATTCCAAGAAGCTTCAGAGCATTTTCAGCGGATTTGATTTCAAAGTCGTTACAAAGGCGTTTTTGACGATGGCGGAAACCCTCAGTAGTGTCCCTGTATTGTCCCAGAAACCCCAAGCGCCATATTTAATTCCAAAATGGCCTAGGATATCGGGTTTCAACATCAACTCAATTAGCCAGGTCTGAAAATATCCGTATGGCTTGAGACTTTTTGATTTGTTAGACGTGGGCCGTAACTATTCAGTTGGGAGCCACTGACTTTTGTTCCCCTGCTCCATTGGTGGTTATGACCCTCGGAACGCACAATCCGAAAATCTTTGTCTCCACTTCTCCACACTTCCGGTTCCTAAGTTATACGCATGTCCCGTTCGCAGTTTTCGGAACCACTGGTATTTCATTAGTTCACTCAATATGAAAATCCACTACATTTTTTGCCGTGATTAAAAAAATGTCACAGTCACGCATGAATATTTCATCTGGTCATACGTGAATTTTTTTGTTGCATGATAGTCAAGACCATACACCCACGATTATCATGCAAACTACAGTTTTTGATAGTACATTTTGGATCACTGATTCAGGCGTGCAGAGGAATGGCTCTATCATCACACGGTCGCACATGCTCCTCGGTTTTGCGGACGATATTGATCTCATCGGCATCGATCGTAGGGCAGTGGAGGAAGCTTATGCTCCTCTGAAGAGACAGACAGCGAGGATAGGCTTGACGATTAACTCTACCAAGACGAAGTACATGATAGCGGGTAGAGACAGAAGCAGGCCTAGTGGTGTTAGTGTTGAAGTAGTGATTGATGGGGAAGTGTTTGAAGTTGTTGAAGAATTTGTTTATCTTGGAACACTTGTGACATGTGACAATGACGTTTCCCGTGAAGTGAAAAGGCGTATTGCAGCTGCGAATAGGGCCTTTTACGGATTGCGTAGCCAGCATAGGTCCCGCAACTTGCAAACGCAAACAAAATTTGCTCTGTATAAGACGCTGATTCTTCCGGTTGCCCTCTACGGTCACGAAGCGTAGACGTTAAAGGAGGTAGACCGAAAAGCTTTTGAAGTTTTTGAGCGCAAAGTGCTGCGGACAATTCTCGGTGGGAAACAAGAAATGAAGTGTGGCGCAGACGCATGAATCACGAGTTGTACCAAATGTACGATGATGCGAATATTGTAAAACGTATAAAACACGGCAGACTTCAGTGGGCTGGACACGCTGTGCGAATGTCGGAAGAAAGAATAGCGAAAACAATATCACAAGTTTACAAAATGAAACGAAAGTCGTGAACTTCTGTCAACGACCAAAATTTTTGAAGCACAATTTAGTGCTGATTTCGAAACCAACCTTCAAAAAATTTAAAGTAGAACAGTTTTTGAGTTTTAGCTCAATATCGAGTTTTGCAACTTTTCAAAATATGTAATTTACTAAAATTCAAATATCTTGCGTTTTGTTCAACCAATTTTAAATCTTTTTCCATAAATTAAAAGCTGAATACAATACCATTCGATCATCTGAACACAGGTTTTGTGTCAGATTGATGAAATTCAAGATATTGGCGTGTTTTAGGGACAATCTTCTTAAATTTTAGCAAAATTCTCAAAAATTTTGGAAGAAATGTATTTTTTTCAATAAGACAAAACCATCTTAAAAATTCTTTCTCGACGTTTATTTGGCATATCATATGTAAGCGAATTACAGTAAAAATTTCAGATCAATCGGAGCATTGACTACGGAGAATGAGATGTTTGAAGTGAGCGACTTTACTTAAAAATAGAACAAAAATCGATTTCAAATCATCAACCTTGTATGGAAAGTCGAAAAAATTTCCGCTCTACTGTAATTTTTTTCTTTCACGTTTTCGAACTCAGGGCATGATTCTACACCAAAAATGATCATCAGCTTACCGAGTTCAAAAATGCTGTAAACTAGTGTATTCAGCAGAGAACCCAGTAGAGGTAAGCGTCTTCGTGGGCGGCCACAAACTCGCTGGCTGCACGCGGTTGAAGAAGATCTACGATCCCTACACGTTCGGGGAAACTGGAGGAACATCGCCCAAGACCGACGAAGATGGTGCTCTACTATACGCTCGGCATTGGAGTAAAGTTACTTTGTAGCCAACAAGGTATCAAGGTAGGTATTGTAGAACATATCATCTTTCTGAACAACGGCCGCTCTTTGGAGTAACATAGCTACAGTTATTGGCGTGATTACCATTACTGTTTCCTGTATAATTGTGTCTTATTTTAAACATAGGCTGTTCTTTCCAGCACCAAGTGTAAAATTAGCTCGTACTTTTAACCCTCCTTGTGCATTAGGGTCATTTTTGACCCAAATCGTGCACTACTGACTTTAGATAACAATTTCCAAAATATTTCTAACTATCAAAAAATGAAGAAATATAGTCTTTGGTCATTGGTCTTTGGTATTCTAGTTCTCGTTTATGTACGTTTTAGCTTTTCTCGTTCATCAAAGTGTACTGAAAGGCTGTATGTTCACTCAAAAAAACAAATTTTCGATAGATGGTTCGAAGGGTCAAATCACATATACCAATCAGCTCATGTCGACGAATTGAAATGATGTCTGTGTGTATATATGTCTGTGTACAAAAAAGACCGCTCACTTTTAGGGCACTTTCCATCAGCGGATTGTTTGGATTACAGCTCTAATCTAACCGGAGTTTTACCGCATTGTTTGCTATTGAAAATGCTTCGGATCGGTCAAGGCGTTCCGGAGTTAGGGTCATTTCAGTAATCCGAATTTGCTGTACGTAAAACTTCAGGCTTTAAAACCATGCAATATGGGTATATTTGGTATGGGAAAGATGTTTGGAGTTCAAAAATAACGACCAGAATATCCAAGATGGCTGTCTAAAATCCAAGATGGCGGCTCAAAATTCAAGATGGCTGCTGTTTAATGGTGTTTTATGCTCTAAGACCATACAATATGGGTATATTTGGTATGAGAAAGATATCTGGACTCCAAAAATGTCAACCAGAATATCCAAGATATCGATCCAAAATCCAAGATGGCGGCTCCAAATTCAAGATTGCGGCTGTTTAATCGGCTATAAAACCATGCGATATAGGTATATTTGGTATGATGAAGATGTCTGGAGTCCAAAAATGTCAGGTAACCATGACGGTCTAAAATCCAAGATGGCGGCTCAAAGTTCAAGATGGCAGCTTTTGAATGGAGATTTAGGCTTTAACATCATGAAATATTGGTGTATTTGTTATGTAGAATATGTCCGGAGTCTAAAAATGGCGGCTGTTCAATGGTGTTTTAGAATAATAAATCATTGAATATGGGTATATTTGGTATAGAGAGCATTTCCAGAGTGCAAAAATAGCTACCAGAATAACCAATATGGCAGTCCAATGTCCAATATGGCGGCAGTTTATGGAGTTTTTGGCTCTGAAACAATTCAATATGGGTACATCTGGTATAGGGAAAACGTCTGGAGTCCAAAAATGGCGACCAGAATTTCCAAGACGGCGGTCGCACTTAAGTCTAAAATGGTGGCTGAAAAGTTATGAATTACTCCTTGATGTAGCTGTTTTGAAATTGGTGAGATTGTTCCTTTTATACTTTTTTTTATCTATATTAACGAGATTTTTAGCCCTAGGCTAGTTCATCTCGGGACCCACGCTTTACTTCCCTTCCGAAGGTAGAACTCACATTTTGTGAGTTTGTCGGGAGTGGGATTCGATCCCAGGTCCTCGGCGTGATAGTCAAGTGTTCTAACCATCCCACCAGGTCCACTCCCCCCTTTTATACTTATTTATCTATATGACGTATACAATCAATCCTGGGGGCGAGGGTAAACAAAGCTGCCAATCGATACATTATGGTTGGGAAGAGTGGAAATGCCAACTTCTTGATATAACCATTCTGTAGAGAAAGGTGGACTCTTCTTAACATTTCTTGAGGCATCCTCAAATGCGACGGCTTGCATATAATATAATTATTTAATTGTATGATCTTGGTTTTAGAAAATCAAGATCAGTAGTTATAATATTGTGCTTGATCAAATCATATTGGGTGGACAGCCCATTGCTGTTGTGCTTAGTTCCCGTGTTACAATGAATGGTAGACTTTATCACTTGCTTTATCATCATCATCATTACCGCTTGATGTACTTTTTACCTTTAAATAGGGAGGGTGATTGCGACGCAAAAACTATGTATAAAATTTAGTGTCAGCTTCTTAGTGCAAATAAAAAAAAAATCCGCTAATATGGATTCCATCTACTTCGAGTCATCTTCTTCTTCTTCTTTAATGCTCGACGTTCTCACTGGAACTTGGCCTAAAAGTTTTTTTTTAATAAGTAGACTGTTAACTAGTCATTGCCCCCTGCTCGGGCATCTACTCATCCGTTATGAAACCACTATGTTGCAATCTCCAGTTGCTCTTGGCACCCTCTTGATAAATAATAGGGCAAACAGAACAATCTGACCGAAGCAACACACTATCAACGGTGTTGATCATGCGCAACAAACCGCGTAGCCCCCCTGTGCATGGAAACAAACAACTCCCAATACGACGGCTACGAAGGCGACACACCGTATCTACAGCTACCTGGAGATACATAGTTGGTAGGAATGTTGTTGCTTCAGTTCAGTTCAGTTTAGTCATCGAAGATTCACCGAGCGCATTCCATTAATATCCCGATCGTGGTCGCCGCCTTCAAAGACACGTAGGTACCCCGGCGTGCCGTTGGACGGGGACAAATGCGAACCCGATGAGCAGCAATCTTTTACCGCATGGGTTCTATTATTACGAATTACCACCGTTCTCCAGAGGCCGACCTAGTACACAGAGAGAGCCATGACTACAACCGGCAGCGCTGCAGCGCTGCAGCAGCGGTGCTTTACATATGCCATTCCGACGCGCGCATCTTTTGCAGATAAATTACACGCAAGCAGAGTCATCCACACACCGAGTGAGCGAGCACGCCGGTCGTGTTCTAGGGAGGTGAACCCGCCAGACCAAGTCTCACCCGCCAGTCAGTGACAGTGATGTATTGTCGGTGCGCAAATTAGATTACGATTGTGCGGCTGTGCGCGCGCGTACACATTTGCCGCCGCCCGAGATGGAACGAGATGATTCTGGTCCGGTGTGGTGTAGAACCGTTCCTGAAAACTGACGAACAAATTAGTTATTACGGTCAGTGCTATGCTGGCCGCAATCGATACCTAAGGCCGCCCAGTTCGGGACGAGGGCGATCGTCTTCTGGGCTGCTGCTGTTGCTGTTGCCATACGTGGAACCAATTGGAACCATTAATCATGCGATGGACATGTTTGTTTGCAGACAATTTTATTAGCTTTCATTCGTCTTGATGGCAGCAGCAGAAGAACACACCCGGTGAAGTCATTTCGCTTGCTTGTCGTGTGCAATGGGTGGAACGGGCGAACATGGTCTTGAGCGGATCTAATTAAATTGCTGCCGTAGAATACGCACACTTTGTGCTCAGATTGTAGTTGGAGGTGCTGAATTCATGAATAGGGGAGTTTTCAATTCGAACGCCAATTAACTAATGACGTACATATCTTGATCAATGTGTTTAGATCTTGACGTGAAATTAATCGGGATATAGAACTTCGTACATTGGTTTACCGTTTCGCTGTAGAATTGATTATACAAATAGCCCCAATTCCAAATCATCTATGCTTGATTCTCCTCGATCTTGGGGAGATATTATTGTTTCGGAAGGGCACTAACCTAGAGTCTTTTTCTCCTAAACAATGGTTAAGACTGCAGGTTGGGCTGCAAAATGGTGAGTCGATAAGGAGAGCTCTGGTCCTCACAAGTTCCTACCTCATGGTTCCAAGGGTCAACGATGACAAAGCCCGCCAGATAAGAGTTGTGTGCTTAGCTGGTAGTGCAGCCTGGGCACTGTTGTCCTTCTGACTTCAGCTAGATTGAGGAGGTACGACCCGAGCGTCTGTTCACCAAGGAGGTGCGGCTCAAACAGCGTCTGTTCTGGCATCCAGCGGCTGAGTATGAAATGTTCTTCCACCGGAAGCTATACCTAAGGTGGCAGCCCCACCACGGTGGAGAGGGGACCTTAGGCCAACAACCTACTGTTCTGGAAACCCAAAAACCGTTACAGAGACCGAAAATGAAAGATTACGAACTGATTCAACGGCAACAACTATTGGCGCGATACAACGGACAAGAATTGGAACTTGGAATGTATTAACCCTGCCCAGGGTAAACTGGCACAACTAGCCAATGAGGCATGCCGTGATATTCTAGTACTGAGCGAAGTCCGTTGGCTGAACTTTGGAAAACACAGATTTGCGTCGGTCCAAATTCTGCTGAAGTGAATACGCTCCTCGCCACCGTGGAGTTGGTTTCCTGCTCAATGCTCACGCCCACGCTGCGTTCCTGAAGTGGAAGCCTATCAACGAGAGGATAATTGTATCCAGATTCAGAACATGGGTCCGAAACCTCACCATGATCCAATGTTACACGCCAACCGATGCTGCCGAATTGCAAGATCAAGAGAACTTTTAGGTACGGTCAACTCAATGCTGTCGTGGACAAGATTCCAAAGGTGACATCAAGATCCTCATGAGCGACTTCAACGCGAAGGTTGGTTTCGACAACTCGGACTATCGTGGAGCGGACCTGGTGTGATGGTTAGAACACTTGGCTATCACGCCGAGGACCTGGGATCGAATCCCCCTCACGACAAATTTGCAAAAATGTGAGTTCTTCCTTCGAAAGGGAAGTAAAGCGTGGGTCCCGAGATTAAGGTGTCATGATGCATCACTAAGCTTTCATACGAATCATTGACTTTTTGCTTTTCAATGATTGTTTGCCTCGCGTTTTTGAAGTGATAAAGAACTGTCAATTCTGCAGTAACGAAGCAGAAAAATCGTATCACTGCGATTTCACTGCGTATTCACTGCGAGTGAGCATATAGGATGATACTTTTTCATACAAATGATCGCTTTGGTGGCAGAGAATTATCACTTTGAAATTTTCAGCTACATATCCAACATGGCTGCTGATGCTGATGATGCCGTAAGAAGCCTTAATTAGTCTAGGGCTAAAAATCTCGTTAATACAGAAAAAAAACTCGGACTATGAGCACGTCATGGGACGCCATGGTCTTGGAGAAATGAGCGATAACGATGAGCTGTTGGCAGAATTTTGTGGCAACAATGACATGGTGATTGGGGGTCGCTTTTCCCCATCGACTAGTGCAGAATGTGACATGGGTTTCCCATGATGGCGTCACGGAAAATCAAATCAACCACATCTGCATCAGACGGAGCCTCCTTGATGTGCGGAACAAACGTAGGTCGACATTGCGTTCGACCATCATTTCCTAATTAGCGAGATCCGGCTGCGCATTGCTAGGATACATTGATAGGAGAAGAAAATTGGGCGCTGGTTCTACACACGCTGACTGGAAGACGCTGCGGTAAAAAGGACTTTTCCTCGAGGAGCTGGAGAACCGTGCTGCGGATATTCCGGAAGGTGGAAGCGTAGAACATCAATGGAGCGCCATCTAGAACGCCTCAATCGCAACCGGCGAGAATAATTTGGGTGAGCTACGCACCCAGAGAATGCAGTGAATCACAGATGACACCTGGGAGAACATAGAGGAGCAAAGAAACGCCAATGATCGAGCGAGCGAAAACACGAGGAGCCAAAGCCGTAGCCCTTCAGCACTATCCGGCTCTCGAGAAGGAAGTGACGTGCTCATGTAGCGGGACAAAGGGGCGGACTCCCTAGCCGACGAGGGCGAGAAAGCCGCAAATACCGGCGACATTTGTCTCCTCTACGATGTCTCACGTCGCCTTAGTGGGGCTAAGACGAATACTAAGATTCCCGTGAAAGACACATCTGGACAGCTATTCACCGACCCAGCTGAAACGCTGGTTCGAGCTATTTGGAAACCTTTTTCAAGTGCCGGCCACGCCAACAACACCTCAGCATGATTCGCCAAGGGCTCGACGTATTACCCGTGTCTAAACCGAAGCTCCATCATTGCAGGAGATTGAAACAGCCAGCCGTTGCATGAAATCGAACAGGGCCCCGGGGGTTGATCGCATATCAGTCGAGATATTCAAAGCTGACCCCGTAGTATCTGTACAACTGCTGTATCAATTATTCTGCTACATATGGGAAACCGCGACATTTCCGGTCGACTGGATGCAAGGCGTCTTAGTTAAGGTACCCAAAAAGGGTGACCTGACTGTATGCGATAATTGGCGGGGCATCAGGTTACTATGTATCGTTCTCAAAGTCCTCTGCAAAGTGATCCTTAACCGGATACAGGAGAAGATTGACGCAACTCTCCGACGGCAGCAAGAAGGATTCCGTGCCGGACGATCCTGTGTGGACCATATTGTCACGCTCCGTATTATCCTGGAGCAAAACAATGAATTTCAAGAGTCTCTCTACCTGGTGTTCATTGTTTACGGAAAGCTTTCGACCGCCCCAATCACGAAAACATGTGAGAAGCCCTCAAGCGCAAGGGTCTCCCTGAAAGAATAATCGGCCTCATTGAAGCACAGTACAAGGCATTTTCGTACAGAGTACTGCACAACGGTGTTATGTCCTATCCCATTCGGGTCGTTGCTGGAGTGAGGCAAGGATGTATACTATCACCGCTACTGTTCCTCATCGTAATCGACAAGATCCTGGTTGGTGCGATTGACCGTGAACCAAATCGTGGATTGCTGTGGCAGCTCATTACCATGGAGCACCTAAATGACTTCGAATTGGCGGATGACGTGTCTCTCCTAGCTCAATGGCGCTCTGCTATGCAGAGCAAGCACGATGATCTTGCCGATCGCTCCTCAGCGGCAGGTCATCAACGTCAACAAGACCAAATCGTTGGATGTAAACACGGCCAACCCTTCCAACTTCACGGTAGCTGAGCAAGCAGTGGAGAATGTTGAAAGCTTCCCAATATCTTGGTAGCGAAAAGGCGGTCGACAGTGGCACCAAGATCGACAATTTGTGTACGGATCAAGAAGGTGAGGGCTGCCTTTGCGAATTTAAAAAAGGTACGGAAAACCAATCAGATAAGTCGACTCACTTAAATCCGAATTTTCAATTCGAATGTGAAATTATTGCTGCTGTACGCCAGTGAAACTTGGTGTGTATCAGTGGAGACCACTCAACGGCTGCATGTATTCTTCAAAAGATGCTCACGGTATATTATTAGTGCATGGTGATCTCACAACTGCATCTCCAACGTACAGCTCCATCGTTGATGCCATCAAAAGTCGATAGCGACAGAAATTCGGGAGCGAAAGTGAAGGTGGGTCGGCTACCTCCAAACAATCAAACAAGCGTTACATTGAAACCCAGCAAGACATCGCAGCAGAGGCAGACCCAGTGGCACATGGCGGCGCAGCCTCAACAACGAAATCGAGCAAGTCGACAGAAATTTGACCTGGTCAGAGGTCAAGGCGATGGCGATCGCCCAGGATAGAGATCTTTCAATTCGGCCCTCTGCACCACCATGGATGCTCAGGACTGGAAGTAAGTAAGTAATGGTAAAGAAAAGCGCATTTTTTTGCGTATGTTCGTGATGGCATGTAAGTACTCAGCATCTTCCAATCAGCGCTAACGATGCCAATACGATGTGAAACGCGAAGCAGTAAAGGTCGGACTAGTGGAGAATATGTCAAAAACAAAGTACATGCACGTCAGAACTCGCTCAGGAAGTAATGTCACGATACACGGGGATACCTTTGAAGTTGTGTAGGAAATAGTTTACCTTGGATCCTTACTAACGTCTGTCAACAATGTGAGTCGTGAAATACGGAGCTGCATTATCAGAGGGAAGTCGTGTTTTCTACGGTCCCCAAAACGAGCTGCGGTGTAAAAATGATTTACTCCGCGTCAAATGTACCATGAACATGACGCTAATAATACTGGTAATTCTCTACGGTTACATTGACAAACTCCGAAGCTGGAAAGCGGGGTCGAAAACGGTCGCTGACTTTTGGGTGTGGTGTGACGGGCCTCGCAACTTGCCACGAACCTATTCAAAAAATACCGTTACACGACACGTGACTTATTCGCACATTAGCACATAGAATGGTAGGTACACCAGATTTACCTGTCGCATCCAGGGTTCTACGCACGCACTGAATAACCGCCTATTCGCACAACGCACTAAGGCACTAAACTTTTGCCTAACTTGCTTATGATCCTTTTTCAAGGTTGCTCGGATCGCCGTCGTTATCACCCTGTTCACCCGCTCGGTGTTATTGACTTGCGGATGATGGGCAGGGGTCAACCAGTGGTTGACGCCGTACGCTTTCAGCAAACCCTTGAACACCCTGGACACGAACTGAGTTCCGTTGTCCGTGAGAATGATCTCCGGAACTCCGAACAGACGGAAAATCATGTTCTCAACTAATTCTGCCAACGGTTCTGCTTTGGCCTCTCTGAAAGGCAAGACGAGCACAAACTTTCTGCACACGTCCGTAGCGACTAGCAGACAGGTGCCACAATTTCGGCCGGACGCTAGTAGTGGCCCAATGTAGTCCAACGTGACGAATTGCCACGGGTACTCCACCGGCTTTTGCGACCCCATTGGAGGTGTTACGTTTTTGTTTCCGGCTTTGCTAGTTTGGCAACTTAGGCATTCTTTGCAGAATTTCCGCACCTGCTGGTTCATCTTCGGCCAGACGTACCGTTCCTTGAGGGAGGCTACGGTCTTTTCGAACACGAAGTGGGTCTTGTTATGTTCTTCCCGAACGATGGACTCCCTCTCTGACTCGGTCGGTAATTGCTTCCACGAAAATCGCGGGTCGTTCTGACGGTTAGTACTCTTCACGTACTTCCATATTTTCCCGTCTATTACACGATATTCCCCGTACTTCATCGGATCTGCGAGAATATTCGACGCCAGTTCGTCGTAGTCCGGATCCGACTGGATCACTTTCACCGTCTCGATCGACCTGGAAAAGCAGTCCGCGGTTATATTGTTCCTCCCTTTGCGGTACTCGAGTTCGATGTCGTAGGATTAGATTCGAAGGGCCCACCGTAGGAGTTTTGAATTCCCAGACTCCGCTCCGAACTTGAAGAGCCACAGCAGACTTCTCGCATCCGTCACCACCTTGAATCGAGTACCTTCCACGTAGTGTCTGAAATTGACGATGGCCAACAGGACTCCAAGACACTCCTTCTCCACTGCCGAGTACTTCCGCTGGGTGCATCTGAGTTTCTTGCTGAAGTATCCGATCACTCTCGTTTCTCCATCTTGCTCCTGGACTGACGCAGCTCCGACGGCTTCGTAAAGTTCGGATTGGCCAGAATCGGGGTTGAAATCAACACCGATTTCAGCTCGTTAAACGCTGTTTCTGCTTCCTCCGACCAGGTGAACTTCTTCTTGTCCTTCTTCAGGAGGTCCGTGATCGGGGCCGTCACTCTGCTGTAGTTCTGGATGTACTTTTGGTAGAACCCAGCCAGGCCCATCAGTCTTAGGATGTCCTTCACCGATTTAGGACGAGCGTACATAGTCCAGAATCGGTTGAATCCTGGAACGATCGATGGACACTCCGCGCTCTGTCAACAAGTACCCTAAGTACATCACCTGCTTCCTACAAAATCTCGATTTCTCCAACGAAATTGTGAGCTTAGCCTTCTTCAAACGTTCCGCTACTATCTCGAGGAGTCGAAAGTGTTCCTCCAAGGTTTCCGTGGCAATCACGATGTCGTCTAGATACACGCAGACGAAGGGTTGAAGGTCAAACCCAATGACCTTGTTCATCAGGCGACACATCGTGAAGGGCGCGTTGGTTAGGCCGAACAAACAGACCTTGAAGCGGAACAAACCTTTGGACGTACGGAACGCGGTATAATTTCTGCTCTCTTCCTTCAACGGAATTTGAAAATACGCATCCTTCAAGTCAATTATCGAGTAGTATTTCGCGTGTCCCAGTCTATGGAAGATATCCTGCATGTTCCGCATAGGATACGCGTACTTGACGATCATCGCGTTGATCCTACGGGTGTCGAGGCAGACACGAATCTTCCCGTTTGACTTCTTCACCGGGACCAGCGGATTGGTCCACTCGCTGTAACACTCTTCAATCACTCCGAGTTCCTTGAAACGCTCAATTTCCACATCTATTTCCTTCTGGATGAAAGGGGAACATTTGTAGATGGGTTGGTTCCTCGGCTTCGCGTCCTCTTTCAGCACGATCTCATGATAGATCAGGTCGGTTTGTCCAAGCTTTCCTGGCGCTGTAAATTCGAACTTCTTGATCGTCTCGATCAGTTCTTCTCTCTCGCTCTGCGTCAATTCGTGCTCCGTTTTGATGCTCTCCAGAACCGGTTCTGCCGGGACTTCGAACGTCGGCAAATCTAGGGTCTCATCCGGTTCTCTCTCCTCCGCTCGCGGTAGTTCGCTGGTTGGCTCAATGTTGAAACAAAGGTACGGTCCTGCTACGGTATTCAGTGTTTCGATCCGTTCTGGTCCGTTCCCAACGTCGATCATTGGCTGAATACCAAAGCATTCCCAGAAATTTGCTCCGAGCATCAGAGATCTGGAGATCTGTGGAACGATTATAGTGGGAACCACCCTGGTCATAACTTTATAAGTAAACTGTATGTTCAGGTATCCCAGACACCTGTATTCTGTTCCGTCTGCTGTACTAACCCGGACGGCGGCCGGATGTACTTTCAAACCGTACTGCTGTGCCAAATTTGAAGAATTGATGACGCTAATTCCCGCGCCGTAGTCTAAAAGCGCGTTACGACCATGCTCAAGGAGGATTTACAAGCACTCAGATTTGTCAAGTGTTCGGCGGTCTGCAGTAGAATGATGCGTGGCGGAGAAGGATGAATCACGAGCTCGCTGCACTTTGCGGTGAACCCAGCGTCCAGAAGGTGACTAAAGCCGGAAGGATACGGTGGGCAGGGCATGATGAAAGAATGCCAGACAATAACCCTGCAAAGTTGGTGTTCGCAGAACTATCCGGTTGACTCAAGAAGAAGCAGAGAACAGAGATCTGGCGAGCATAAGACATTATCGAAATGGTAGAGGGCGGTTGCCACATACCGAGTAGTGTGGCATATTATGTGTTATTCTAACTGTGATGTGTGCAAATAAATGTAGGTATGATCTCATAGAACCCTTGGGCCAGACTTTGTACCTCAACTGTTCCGTTACGTCGGAGAAATAAAGAAGAAGTAGAGAAACCCAGCACCCAACAGCCACTATCAACCCCCTTCTGTTATTCGACCTTCATTGTGGCGTGCTACCTTGGGCCACTTTCCACGAGAAAGTCTGTAGGTCATAACGGTTTTCTCAGCTTCACCACATGCTGGAAAATCACGGCCGTTCATCCCCCTCCCCGTGCCTCACTGACCAAGCACAGCACTTATTGCGGTGAAAATCGATTGTCACCACTCACCCGTTTCGGCGGACCGCTTTCACCACTAGAGGTATCGCAGCGCGCTGCAAGTGAGCCAATAAAAGCCGATTAGTTGCAGATAATTGCCACCAGCACCACCTCCACCTCCAGCAGTACTGACTGTCTGGCATCATATGAAGGTCCGTCACTTCGTTCGCAGAAGATAGGACCCGTCTCGATAGATTGGGGGCTCGCTCACTCGATCGATAATTAGCGATTCGAGATGGAACACTTTGGGTCCTACTGCTGCTGGGGCGATGGAACGCGTCAACTGCCAGGGGTCATCCGGCTGCTAAGCTGCGCAGAGGTCTCAGCGATGAATGCATATGAGTAGTAGAAAGGTACACGGAATTGGGTTTTTCTGCGTCACTATTTGTTGGTGGGAATCTAGGCGAAACCATCGATTTAGGTAAATCTATAGAAATCCGTCAATGGACGGGAACTAATCGGAGCGGTTCTGATAACTTAATTGATGTTACTTCAATACAGTGCCAATCGGTAGCAGTAACGGTTGTCTACGATTGATTTACTTTTTATGAGGGCTTAAAAGTTGTAAGAATTTCTCACCGGATGGAACGACTGGTAATAAAGACGATTTAGATTTGAATAGAACGCATTTTTGTCGTTAGATAAAGAAAATACATTAATTTAGAGACGATTCAAAACAGAAAAACTTCAACGCTTCCGAAGTGACGAACTCCCACCCAAGTAGATAATGCCATTAATTCATACCCACCCAGAAGCCCAAATCCCCCTTTGTGGCGGCCCTCGTGTACACGTTGTTCCCATTGAGTAAACAGACCACCGAAGGAACCCCATCCTCCATCTTCAGCTCAGCGT
>NC_085137.1:241997981-242087796 GCF_035046485.1 Aedes albopictus | reverse complement strand
GTCGACCGGAGTGTGTATCGAACTCTGAATGCTCACGGGATACGGCTTGTATTCAGAACCGCTGCAAGGATCCTTGCCCGGGCGTTTGCGGATACAATGCCGAGTGCAGTGTGATCAATCATACACCAACGTGTACGTGTCCCGAAGGCATGATCGGAAACGCGTTTGAGCAGTGTTCAAGAAAACCAACGCCGCCAGTGCGTGATGATCCTTGCTATCCATCGCCTTGTGGATTGAATACGGTATGTCGCTCGTCCAACGGAAACGCTGTCTGTGAATGTTTGCCGGACTTCAAGGGAACGCCGTTCGGTAGAGGATGTTATCCGGAATGTACGATCAACTCTGATTGTCCAAGGGATAGAACATGCGTCAACAAGAAGTGTGTTGATCCATGCCCAGGCGTCTGCGGCTATAGAGCTGTTTGTCATGCGATAAACAACAGTCCTGTTTGTTCCTGCCCGAGCAACATGATCGGTGATCCATTTGTGGAATGTAAGGAAGCTCCCCCGAAAGATCCATGCAATCCTTCGCCGTGTAGAACGAACGGAGTATGTCGCGTTGTTGGTGGAAGAGCCGAATGTCAATATCCGGAGTGCGTCATCAACTCGGACTGTTCATCGAACCGAGCATGCTTTAATCAGAAATGCAGAGATCCTTGCGCAGGTGCTTGCGGAGTCAACGCCATCTGTAACGTAGTCAATCACTCGCCAATTTGCTCGTGTCCAGATCGCCATGTCGGGTCACCGTTCGTGCAATGCAACCGACAGATGGATCCGATCCCACAGCCAGAATGTACCGCCGATGATCACTGCACCAATGATAAGGCTTGTATCAATCAGCAATGTGTAAATCCATGTACGGCTAACAATGGCTTGTGTAATCTGAACGCCGAATGCCGAGTACAGTTCCACCGAGCAATCTGTACATGCCGCGAAGGCTATACTGGAAACGCACAAGTTGCATGCTACGAAATAGGCTGTAGAGCAGACTCGGATTGTCCAGCAACGGAAGCGTGTGTTAACAGAAATTGTGTAGACCCGTGCAAATATACTCAGTGCGGAAGAAACGCAGTCTGCCGAACGGATTACAATCACAACGCCAGATGTCATTGCATGGATGGTTACAGAGGCAACCCATTGACAGGTTGTACCCGACCAGAATGCACCAGAGATGACGAATGCCCCTATCATCTGTCGTGCCAGAACGAACAGTGCAGAGATCCATGCAACTGTGCACCGGGAGCTCAATGCAGAGTTGATAACCATCGTGCATCGTGTAGATGCCCTCCTGGATACACAGGAGATGCCAGCTTTGCTTGCGAAAAAAGTAAGTTTTGTAATTTTAAGACGACTTGTGAGACCTCATTCAAATAAATCACTTCTCTACTTGCAGTACCAGTTCGGGATCCCGATCAGTGCAAAATGGACGCCGATTGTTCAAGTAAATTGGCCTGTTTCAGCGGAGTGTGCAAAAATCCATGTCATGAAACTAAGCCATGCGCTGAACGTGCCATTTGTACGGTTCAGGACACACTACCTCTGCGCACAATGTATTGCGTATGCGAAGAAGGTTACGCAGGCGATGCAGAGAAACAATGTTCACCAGGTTTGTTGAATTTGCAATCCGCTAGCGATGACAACTGCATCCGCTTCTTTCAGTCTTCGCCACTAATCATATATGCTTACATTTACAGAAAATTCCTATATCATAACCTTAACATTTTCAGATACCGTTTTCTAGACCATCCTTAGCAAATTATTGTAACAAACTTTCCATGTCAAATGCTTACTAATTTTAGATCGCGAATCAATTTGATAACCTTGTAACTAATATTCACTTTTCCATCCAGAATCGACTGTTGTACCAGGTTGCAGTTCGGACGTTGAATGCGCTGCCACAGAAACATGCCGAAACCGAGTGTGTGTCAACCCATGTACGGAGTTCAATCCATGCGCCAGAACCGCGGAATGTTTGGCTCAAAGTCACAAGGCCATTTGCTCGTGTCCGATCGGCATGGTGGGCGATCCATTCCAGAACTGTTACCGCGAACCAGTGGTCACGGTCGAATGCACAGTGGATACGGAATGTGCAAGTGATCGTGCCTGTATCAACCAGAGATGCCAGGACCCATGTGCCGAAGGTAACCCATGCGCAGGAAATGCAGAGTGCCGAACACTGTACCACAGACCACTGTGCATGTGTCCTCGAGGCTGGGGAGGAGATCCGAAAGTACAATGCTACAAACGTAAGTATTGATGATGCCAGAGAAAAAAGAATAGATTTTTAACCGAACTTCACGTCTCTTGCAGCGGAATGTCAAAACGATAATGACTGTCCATACGATAAGGCCTGTTATAACGAGAAGTGCTTGAACCCGTGCACATACGGAGCAACGCAATGTGGAAGAGGAGCCGAATGTTTGCCGCAAGGCCATCGTGCCAACTGTGTCTGCCCGCCAGGTACTCAAGGAAACCCTCTTATTTCATGTGTAACAGGACTTTGTCAGTATAACGAAGATTGTGCTGATCACGAAGCGTGCGACCGATTGAACAGAGTTTGTCGACCAGTATGTGATGGTGAAACCTGTGCTGCCAAGGCTACCTGCATAGGCCGCAATCATCAGGCAACGTGCGAATGTTCTGTTGGAACGAGAGGCAATCCTTATGTTGAGTGTCTACGAGACGAACCAGAACCGGAGTGTAGATCCGATAGCGATTGTCGCTCGCAACAAGCATGTCTCAACAGCCGGTGTGATAATCCTTGTACACAAATCAATCCATGCTCGCAACAACAGACTTGCAGCGTTGTGGACACACTTCCGTTGAGAACGATGATTTGCGCTTGCCCATCGGATATGTTGGTCGATGATAACGGACAATGTAAACCAATAGTTGTGGAAGGATGCCGTACAGACAGTGATTGTCCGGATACGGATCGCTGTGTAAGAGGTCAATGTACGCTAGCATGCCGCGCCGAACCTTGTGGAATAAACTCATTGTGCGAATCACGTGGCCATCAAGCTCGTTGCGCTTGTCCACCAGAGTACGTCGGTAATCCACACATTGAGTGTACACCAGAAGCACGAGTACCCAGCTACAAGGAATGTACAGTAGACAGCGACTGCCCATTGGACCGTTCGTGTTTCAACGAACGTTGCGTTAATCCTTGCACTGGTGATGCCTGCGGACGTGGCGCCATCTGCCATGTAAAAAATCACAATGCTGTTTGCAATTGTCCGAATGGATATACCAAGGACAGAAACAATAACTGCATACCACGTAAGTAGACTGTTGAGGAATTCCACGGAGTCATGTCAGTCGATCCTGAGCGACCATTTCAAAAATATCTGAAACTTTGCACAGTTTTTCAATTTCATCTAAATCGTCATTTTTCGATATCAAACCTTCATATTCACTCACGACTAACTTTTCAGAAGGGTGTATGCTAAAACAGCTCAAAAATATTCTAAAAGCTGTACAGCAAAAACGGATTTTTCGATTGTTATGAATTTTTCAGCAAAGTTAGATAACTAAATGATGATTCCTTAGAAAATATACACTGTAAAAAATTTATTTTTTTACTTTAAAAAAATATGATTTTTGTCACAAAAACTCAAATATCTCAAAACCCTATCTTTTTACCAACGTTAATTTTTTAGGGGAAATGGCCCTTTATATCAGCTATCTACCATAAAATTTTGGTGATGGTAAACTGATAAACAAAAAAGTTGTGACATTTCAAACATTTCACAATTCTAGACTAACATTTGAAAAGGGCGGAACAACCATTGCGAATTCTCACTTGTTCCGTCTCTCCTAGGCGTATTTCAAAATTTTTATGCAAACTTTTCCCGTTAACAGACAGAGGGGAGTCAGATCTATCTGTTACTGGTAAAAGATTTCGTGAATAAGGGGGGGTAAGCCTAGGAGGGACGGGAGAAGCAGAAATTCGAAATGGCTGTTACGCCCTTTTCAAATGTTGGTCTAGAATTTTTACATTTAGTAACAAAAAAAAATTTTTTTCTGTGTAAATTATTTTGAGAATTATTTTTTGATGCTGATTTTATTGTAAAGGCTACCGCCTGAATTAAACAAGTTGTTTTCATGATACTTTTGTTTGATTATTCATAATTTCTATAGTATCTATTTGAAACTTAGACGCGATCCAGTGTTTTGATCAAAAATATTGAGAGTGTCATACTTTTTATTGTACGTGACTGGTGAAAAAATCCCTTGATAGTGTTGAAAAGCTGTTGATTATAAGAAAAATGGAATTAAACTTATTTTTAAGACAAAAGCTGTATAATAAAAGTTTTATATACGCGTATACGTCTAGTTTATCTTCAAAAAAATACCTCTTAGAGAACAGACTTTATGATCGGAAGAATGCGAGTAACTTCAACAACAACAAATGCATGAGAGTTACCTACCACGTGAAAATCCATCGCCCAGTTCACACTACCCCCACCTGGTGGAAATGTTTCACGAAATACTGCGATGTGCAATATCGTCATCAGAAGGCGCTAGTGTGAAACGTCAAACGCAAAGAAAAATGATGGGCACTCTTCTGGTTATGAAAGCCACAACCAAGATTCAAAATGATCGTTAAAGGCGTGGTCAATGAAAATTTCGTCAGTGTTACGTTTGTTTGTCTGTATACATACCATGACAATGCTCACGAAAAAGCAAAAAAAAAAATACTACCGCTATGGATATTAAATAGTAAATTTTTTCTTCAGCCAAGCAAACAACACCAAACTAGTCAGTTAAAACTAATAAGTGATTTTGTTTATTATAATCTAACGAACAACATGAACAGTCGCTTTCTCAAAGGTCTTCAACTCAACTCTCTCTTGTAGACCGTTTGATGAAAAAAAAAATGATCAAAGGAGTTACGAAATCTCACCGAAAGCACCATAGATAATCTGAAAGAGACTGGTTATGCCCAAATTGAATCCAAATTTACGCATTTGCACGTCCTGCCGTCTAGACTTTGACAAACGAGCCATCTGTATATCATCGGTAAAGCAGGGCGTAGGAAGTTCGAAAACGACAACAACTGAGAAATTGCCAGAAGTGCTAAGTGCAGAGAGTCATGTCACCGTACCATCAGCGACATCAGTTTAAACAATTAATCACGCCCCTTTTCAAAAATGCTTTGATATATACTTCAACATCTATACCCATTTCAATATTTTTAACGTTGCAAAACACGCTTTCAACATTCATTTTGAAGAAGAGGGAAAACACTTGTCCTCAAATGTAACAGCAAATAATGAATAAACGACTAATGCGCGGAGGGCGTGATAAAATCGGAACATTACTGTACATATAATATACATAATACATAATAAAAACAGCTTGTTTTACTCACGCAAGGCCATTAACAATAAAATCAGCATCAAGCTGCGATTTCCGGCCGAAATAAAGGCAGGAACAAATCTCATTTTCTTCTTTTGTCACAGCGCTCGTTGACTCGTTAAGGGGGAGGATGATAAATAATAAATGTATTCGATGGAAAAATATCCAAACAATTAGGCAACATAGATAAACTCATCGGATTTATTAAGAAAGTTTCTGTGGAACTCGAATTACACCTTAAATTTGTTGATTTTCTTGAACATTTTATTTGTGCCCCCCTCAAAATGTTGAATTCCGACCAAAATTTTCCGAGGGGGCGGTGACATAAGAGAAAATCGAAATTTGTATTAGCCTAATTTACACTAAAAAAAAATTATTACTAAATGTGAAAATTGTGGAATGTTTGAATTGTCATAACTTTTTTGTTTATTAGTTTATCATCACCAAATTTTTATGGTAGATTGCTAATACAATGGACCGTTTTCCCTAAAAAAATTGCGTTGGGAAAAAGATAGGGTTTTGAAATATTTGAGTTTTTGTGACAAAAATGATATTTTTTAATGTTAAAAAATATTTTTTTTCACAGTGTATATTTTCTTAGGAATCACCATTTAGTTATCTAACTTTGCTGAACAATAAAATCAGCATCAAACTGCGATTTCTGACCGAAATAATTTACACAGAAAAAAATATTTACCAAATGTGAAAATTGTGAAATGTTTGAAATGTTATAACTTTTTTGTTTATTAGTTTACCATCACCAAATTTTTATGGTAGATTGCTAATACAATGGACCGTCTTCCCTAAAAAAATTGCGTTGGTAAAAAGATAGGGTTTTGAGATATTTGAGTTTTTGTGACAAAAATGATATTTTTAATGTTAAAAAAGATGTTTTTTTCACAGTGTATATTTTCATAGGAATCACCATTTAGTTATCTAACTTTGCTGAAAAATTCATAGCAATCGAACGAACCATTTTGGCTGTACAGATTTTTGAATATTATTGAACCATTTTCACATACACCCTTTCGAAAAGTTAGTCGTGATTCAAAATAAAAATTTGATATCGCAAAATGGCGATTTAGATGGAACTGAAAAACTGTGCAAAGTTTCAGTTCAATAGAAAATCATGAATTAAAAAATTTCCTTAATTTTGATGCTGTTGCTTGGAATCGCTCTGTTATTAACCTTGTCTGCACAATTATTCTAACGCATAATCTGCTTCTTTTACAGCTTCCGCCGACCTACCCAAGTGTCAATCGAACTCAGACTGTACCTCAAGTGAAACGTGCGTCAATGAAATCTGCGCAAATCCATGTAACTGCGGACAGAATGCAGACTGTTACGTCAAGAATCACTACCCGGTATGCAGCTGCAAGCCTGGATATTCCGGTAACGCCCAGTTCGGTTGCTTCAAGCTGGGATGCAGCGCAGACAGCGAATGTGCCAACGACAAGCAATGCTTCAACGGCGAATGCCTGAACCCGTGTGCTTTGGAGAATCCTTGCGCCTTGAATGCTGAATGCTACGGTGACAAGCATCGTGCCGTTTGTCGTTGCTTGCCTGGACTGGAAGGTAATCCGTTCGTACAGTGTAGACGAGTGGAGTGCCACTTTGACGGAGAATGCCCGGACAATCGAGCATGCGTACAGGAACAATGCGTTGACCCCTGTAGTGCGATGGCACCATGTGCTCAGAACGCCATTTGCTTTACTCGTGGTCACGCACCGCACTGCAAGTGTCCCGATCATCTACCAGATGGCAATCCATTCTCGTATTGCGAACGTAGAGTCGTACAACACAAGCCGGAATGTACACTGGACGTAGATTGCCCAAGTCGATTGGCCTGTATCAACAACAAATGTGTAGATCCATGTAAAGAACTGTTGCCTTGTGCCAGGTCAGCTAAGTGTACAGTGCTGGATTCGGTTCCAGTGCGTACCATGGTCTGCGAATGTCCTGAACTACACGTACCCGATGTAAATGGCGAATGCAAACGCATTGTTTTGCAAACACCACCGGAGTGTACCAGCGATTCGGAGTGTTCGGACAGAGAGGCGTGTATCAACCGACAGTGTAGAAATCCATGCAACTGCGGAGAGAACGCAATGTGTACAGTAAAAAACCACAGAGGAGTCTGCTCTTGCGAGAATGGCTTTGAAGGAAACCCGAATATTGCCTGCCGAACAATTGGCTGTCGAGTAGATTCGGAGTGCGAATCAAGCAAGGCATGTATCAACGGAAACTGCGTAAACCCATGCTTAGACAACGATCCATGTGGAATCAATGCTGAATGCTATGCAGTTGCAAACCGCGCTGAATGCAGATGCTTGAGTGGATATCGCGGTAATCCGGTGGTGCAGTGTACGGTTGTCGAGTGCCGCAGCAACAACGATTGTCCTAACGATAAACAGTGTCGTAATACACAGTGCGTAGATCCTTGTATCTACGACAGCTCATGTTCACCAAGAGCAGAGTGTAAGGCGCAGAATCACCTAGCAGTATGTAGATGTCCACCAGGATTGGTAGGAAATCCTTATGTGGATTGTCGACCGGAGATTGTACCGGAGTGCGTATACGACACAGAATGTCCTTCGCATCTTGCTTGTATTGAGAACAAATGCGTGGAGCCATGTGGAGTTCTACAGCCGTGCAACCTACCAGCCAGATGTGAAGCCATTCCATCTTCGCCTGTAAGAACTATGATTTGCGTCTGTCCAGACGGTTATGTTAGCAGTGGAAGCGGAACTTGCAAACCAGTCGTCAAGTCGGGATGTATTTCAGATTCAGACTGTTCGAGCGATACCGCGTGTATCAACAGCATTTGCAGGAACCCTTGCAACTGTGGACCAAACGCCGAATGCAGAATCAAAGACCACAAACCGGTTTGTTCGTGTAAACAAGGATTCGACGGTAACCCAGAGATTGAATGCGTCAAGATTGAATGCCGAGTAGACGACGATTGTTCAGGACAGCATTCTTGCATCAACCGACAGTGTGTCCCGGTGTGTTCGATTGACTCCTGCGGTAAACAAGCCGAATGTTATGCACAGAATCATCGTGCGATTTGCGAATGTTTGCCAGGATATGAAGGAGATGCACGAATCAGCTGTAAACTGCTAGGATGCCGTGCTGACTCGGACTGTCCATTGGATAAGGCATGTATTAACGGAAAATGTGACAACCCTTGCGAAAGCCAAGCAATTTGTGCCCAGAACGAACTGTGCCAGGTGTATCAGCACCGTCCGGAATGTGCCTGTCCGCCACCATTCGAAGCAGATCCTATCAGTGGATGCGTTCAGCGAGACGATCGGTGTCGAACAGACGGAGAATGTCCATCGCAGACGGCCTGCATCCAAGGAGAATGTGTCAACCCGTGCAACGTAACAGAACCATGCGGCGTCAACTCGATGTGTAAGGTTCTGGATACGCTGCCGGTTCGTACGATGATTTGTGAGTGCTTGCCTGGTTACCAGGGTAATGCAGCAATTCAATGCGACAAAAGTAAGGGTCTCATACGGTAAATTCTAAGAAACTCTTATTAATCTCTTGCTATTTTCCAGTGGCTCTTTGTCCAACGGATCGAGGTTTCATACGAAATGCCAACGGTGAATGCAAATGTCCACCAGGTTACGGTCTGAGTATTTACGAAGACTGTCAAATCTGCCGTGAAGAAGATGGACTGAAGGTAGATCAAGCCGGACGGTGCGTATGTGCCTTGGAACGAGGAATGATCATAGACGAGCGGGGACGCTGCATATGTCCAATCGACCACGGCTACCGTTTGACGGAACGTGGCGAATGTGTCCGTACGGCAGTTCCGGAGTGTACACGCGACAGCGACTGTCCAGTGTACAGATACTGCAATGAACAGACCCGTACATGTGAAGATCCTTGCGCAACCAAGCATTGCGGAACGAATGCTCTCTGTAATGCAACGAACCACCAAGCTGTGTGTCAGTGCATTGCAGGATACACTGGAAATCCAGAGCTACATTGCAGTAAGTTGACATTGGCTGGGGCTATTGAATGAGTTCTGTTTATTAATATGATTTCTTCATGAATAGATCAAACAACCAATTTCCGAACGGACTTCCCACAACCGGACATGCAAGTAACGTGTCAGGCTGATGGTGTCCAGGTGGTAATCGACCTGATGGAGTCCAACTTCAATGGAGTGCTCTACGTGAAGGGCCACAGCAAGGACGAAGAGTGTCGACGCGTGGTTAACCTTGCAGGAGATTCGTCCCAACGGACACAGATATTCAAGGTTCACTTCGGCAGCTGCGGCTTAATTCACGTAAACGGTGTTGCCAGTTTCATACTGGTGATACAGAAGCATCCGAAGTTGGTGACGTATAAGGCCCAGGCATACCACATCAAGTGCGTCTACCAGACAGGCGAGAAGAACGTCACGCTTGGATTCAACGTGCAGATGTTGACGACGGCCGGTACCATTGCCAATACCGGACCACCGCCAACCTGTGCCATGCGGATCGTTGCCTACAACGGCGAGGAGATCAACTCAGCCGAAATTGGTGACAATCTGCGGCTGCAAGTCGAAGTTCAACCAGCAAGTGAGTAGTTTTCATGGAACGATCGATTGAACTTTCCAATCTAATTAAAGTAAGACTACGGGAAGATTTCACGATTAGGGATGATAACGATTAAGACCTCATTACGGTAAAGATTATGAGATTCTATGCATGCATGCATCATTTTCAGAGTATAGAATGTTAATGATGAATCAACAATCAAGGCCTTTATAAATAAAACTTTTCCACCTTTACTCTCCAGCCATCTACGGTGGATTTGCACGTAGCTGCGTCGCCAAGACGATGGAGGACAGCGTTGAGAACGAGTACATAGTCACGGACGAGAATGGCTGCGCCACGGAACCGAGCATCTTCGGCGACTGGGAGTACCAAGCGGAAACCAACAGTCTGCTGGCCAGCTTCAACGCGTTCAAGTTCCCATCGAGCGACAACATACGCTTCCAGTGCAACATCCGGGTATGCTTCGGCCGGTGTCAACCGGTCAACTGCCACGGAGCAAATGCATATGGCAAGCGCCGACGACGTGCTATCACCGATATGAACGAAATCGAGATGATGCTCAACAGGACTCGACGGGCCACCAGCAGCAATACAGCGCTAGCTTCCGATGACACACTGGGTATCGAGGGAACACTGCGAGAGGAGATAACGATCCAGTCGAATGCCATTCTGACGCTGGAGAGAAGGGAGGAACGTTCCTACGATTCAGACAACAGTAAGTACCGAAAGATGTATGGGCCACAACGCAGAGTACTAAAACATCCATCTTTTATCATTTCAGTAACTCCCGCCGCTCAACGTGTCGAAGATATTTGTGTGTCGATGATTGGACTTATCATTGCATTGGTAATAACAGCGCTGTTGGCACTGGTGGCCGTGGCTGTGGCAGTTTCCTGTTGGCTAATGGCCTACAGGAGACGTCCAACGGTAACCGGACCACTGCCACATCCGCCGGAATTTCCGAACCCACTGTTTGCCCACCATGAACCTTCGGAGCCCTCGCACGACTACATGACATAAGTAATAGACTGCGTGCAAAGCTCCAAGATGGGCAACACTGTAAATGTCAACTCGTTAGAAGTAAACAAACTACAAAACAAATCTGTGAATAATGTCAAGTATCGCAAGTACCAAGAATACAACGAATTCGAACGAAAGTAGAAAGACTAGGATAGGAAAGATGAACAATGTAAATAGATACTTTATAACTCTTACTTCCATGCTGGACAGTGACACCCTTCGATCTACGGAAGAAACGGTGCTCTAACCTCAATGCAACTACCCCAGATGCTGTCCATTATTGCTTTACAAACAAACGTGACAAAGCAAACAACCCTAGGTCGTAGATCGTTTTTATTATGGAATAACTGGGAACACTGTCACTCGGGATCTAGTTCCACAGTGTCGTTCTCGCAAACGAAAAACTAGTTCACCTCATGTAAAAAGCAATTTATAGAACATCGAGAAACCTGACGACCGTAATGCAACCTCAACCTCGTTAGAAAATAGAACACCATTTGTCTCGTTTCTCGATAAACCTACTCAAGCGTAAACAGCTGGGAACAGTGTTGCCAGATTCTCCGAACCTGCCTCAACACCAACCCGATTGACAGTATTCCCCTTAGGACAGAATCGCGTACATCTCCTCCGCGGGCCGTTGCTAGTCTTTTATTTATTAATGTTATTATTGTATTTAGTAAGAGATTAAATCACTTTTCTTTTACGAAAAATCAAACTCCTTCGCTACTTGAAAATGCTCCATTTTTGTGGTGGAGGGTCCCAGTTCTAGTTCCGTACTATTTTCTGTATTTCTTCTTGATCTATTCGGCACAACCGCAAAGCAACTACACTATCGTGCATTGCCATACATATTGTTCACAGAAATTTTCTCTCCAAACTCTTATTTTTGATCTTTTGCACGCAAAATGGACAATGTTATCGGTGTTATTTTCTTAATATAATTGTTTTAGTTGTAATTTATTGGAAATTTTATGAATATACAGAACAAAAACGAATAATCTCGGCCCCCGGAGGATTTGTCTTACCTATGTTAGTGAAAGTAAACAAAAAAAACGAGAGAAATTTATAGTTGAAACGTTAATTGTAATATAAAAATGAAAAACAGAACGCACCACGTAGTCATTTTATAGCTAATCTAATCTCAATGCGAGAATCATGAACGAAACATACGAGATTTTCGTTTCACTTAACTATACATAACTATCGAATACTGCCATTTCAAAATTCATCAGTAGTCCAGCCCAAACTTTACTCCACCAAGTAACTAAAGGCAAATATATATGACCAATATCTGAGGAACAAAGATGTGAAAGAAGCAGCGAGCTTTCAGTTATTTTTGTTTCTCGGGTATAATCTGTACCTTGTTTTGGTATTTGCGGAAGTCATGTGAAAGCTTGAATACCTCGTTAAATTCTCAATCAAAAAAAAAGTTCAGAAACAATACACTGCTAAATCGTTGAAAACTTTATACTGCCTTTTGAAAATACTGAAGTATGTCCCCTAAATCGCTTGTTTTCTAGTTATCCTAACCTAATTGCACGTCTCCAAGAGACACAACCGTGGCAGTGCAAGCCTATTTCCTTGTAATATTTTAGAGTTTAGCATATTTTGGCAAAATTCCCCCTCTGGTTGTTCTTTAAAATGGCTACCTAGGCCGCGATATTTATGTTTATAAACTATAAACTGATAACAATGTCAACTATTAAGACTGGATTAACATTAATTGAGGTAACGAAAAAAAGCGAAAGTAAAAGAAGCACTATATATTTCCCAACTGTTCCAGCACGACAGTCTGCGCGCGATTTTTTTCCCAGTGTAATATTTTTTTAATCGAAATGTAAAATTAATGCGAAACATGTGAGCATGTCACCTCAAAGAAAACGTTAATAAAATGAACTAAAAAAAAAAGATACTAATAATAAAAACGAGTAGTTTTATGTTCACGCATTCCGAAAATAAGGACTTCCTCCTTCGTGTTTTTATAAAAGGCAATTTAATTTTAAAGCCTGTATCCGCAATAATCGGGACACAGAAATACACCTGTAACTCTGCAATAGATACATTAAAATTGTTCAAATTCGGCCTCATAACATCTTGAGATGTGTTCATTTCACCTACAAAATTTCATGTGGATCGTTGCAGTACTTTTTGTTGTAGCGATGAAAGAGTAGAATGTGCGCCTTTGAATTTTGTACAGACCCTAGTTTTGCTTGCCAGCGCTGTAACTTTTGAATTCGGCGAAGAAAATGGCTGAAATTTTGAACACAAACCTCTCAATCTACATTTGTTGCATAGGCAAAATTTCAAAAAAATCGATGCACTATCAACAATGTTATAGTCGAAACATGTATTGGGAATGAACGTGATTTTAGCCCCTCAGCAATCAGTCAGCACCCTTTATTGTTTCGATTGTACTATTGAAAGTACTATATCAATAATCATCAAATTTTGCAGGCATAATATACACGTAATTAACTATCTTCTGTAAAAATTTCATGAAAATTGGCAGGGAAATTCAAAAGTTATGAATAGGCAAACATCACACATGAAAAACACGAACTTTGAACACACGATTTGATTTGGATTGGCCGAAGAATTTGGCCGACTTTTCGAATGAATACCTACGATCAAATCATTTTTTTACCATCCTATGTACCATCAGAAAGCCGGCTCCAAAGGCACGTTATCCTCCATTTGGGATATTTGTGCCATTAGTGTCACGTAGAAGGTGTGCCTGGAGATTGAATTCAGGTTGTGGCCGAAATAGACTTGGACTAGACGGAAATAAAATTCGAGGGACAGTTAGGTATTCAATCTTATTATTTTAAGGAAATTATAGTTCTTTCACAATATGTTTGCCTTTCGCGTACACCAAAGTGTGCTGAAAGACTATATGTTCACTCAAAAAACGACTTTTCGATAGAAGACTCGGAGAGTCGAATCACATACATTATCGTCGCACCACCAAATCGAAGTCGAAATGTGCTACAACATGCGAAGTCTGTGCGGAAAAAAGTTCACTCACTTTTAAGGCACTTCCCCAATGTTCTCCATTTCACAGGTTCGGCTCATCCGACAAAGTGGTGTTTGTGATATGATAATTTTAGCAAGCCGAAATCGCACGAAGTTGCCGAAGGTGACGACATGTCTCAGAAGCTGCGAACAAATTTTCTGGAGAACATGACGTCGCGATCATCGGTTTGTTTACATAATTTTGGAGACAAAATGACAGACCAGTGATAATTGACATGGGCACTTCCCATTGGTTGGAATTTTACTGCATTGTTTGATATTAATGCATTGTTTGATCGGTCAATGCGATCCGGAGTTATGGCCATTTTAGTGATCCAGACCAGCACCGGTGAACTGGTCAAGTATAAAACTGAACCAAATTCTATCATGCGACACATGAAATTGCACCGAATTGTGTAACCTTTAGCATGGTTTACAAATTTTGTACGGAAATCAACACTGGATACCAGAAATTCCAAGATGGCGACCCCAAATTCAAGATGGCGAATGTTTAATAGAGTTTCAGGATCTAACACCATGCAATATGGAAAATATCTTATCTTATCTTATATATAAAAATGCAGTGGCATACGTGGGACCGCGCATAACTTGCGAACGGAAGGTCCGATTTTGGTCGTCTTAGTTTTGTTCTGTTAGTTTTCACCCAAGGAAGGTTTATGAGGCCTACCGGGGACATGGGTTTGGCTAGAAACTTGAAACGTCAAAAAACGCAGTAGGCAAGACAAAGTTTGCCGGGTACAGCTAGTTTGGTATAAGGAAGGTGTCCGGAGTCCAAAAATGAAGACCAGAATATCTAAGATGGCGGCTCCAACTTCAAGACGGCGGCTGTTTAATGACGTTAAAAGCTCTAAAACCATGCAATATGGGGTTTATCTGGTATGGGGAAGAAGTTTGGAGTTCAAAAATAACGATCAGAATATCCAAGATGGCAGTCCAAAATCCCAGATGGCAGCTCAAAATTCAAGATGGCGTCTGTTTAATGAAGTTTTAGGATCCAAAACCATGCAATATGGGTAAATTTGGTATGAGATGATGTCTGGAGACCAAAAACCAGAATATCCGGGATGGTGGTCTAAAATTTAATACGGTGGTCTAATATCCAAGCTGGCGGTTCCAAATTTAAGATGGCGGCTGTTTAATAGTGTTTTAGGCTCCTAAATCATGCAATATGAGTATATTTGTGGGGAAGATGTCTGGAGTCCTAAAAATGGCGACCAGAATATCCAAGATGGCGGTCTAAAATCCAATATGGCGGCTGAAAATTCAAAATGCAGGCTGTACAATGCTGTTTAGGCTCCAAAACCATGCAATATGGGTATATTTGGTATGGAGAAGATGTCTGAAGACCAAAAATAGCGAACAAAATTTCCTAAATTGCTGACCTAATCCAAAATGGCGGCTTTTTGTAAGAGTTTAAGCCTCAAACATCAAAAGCCAGATAAATGATATGATTTCTGGTACCAGAAAAAGTGCAAGTCAACATTTAACTTGGGTTTTGTTGAAATGGGTTTTCGAAGGCACGAGTGTCACCACCGCCTGGTTGATTAATTAGGGTTTTATACGATACGGAAGCTAATTTATAAATTAGTAATCGATACCAAAGTGGACATGTCCCAACGAATATCATGTTCGTCGACTTCCAAGGCGGTATATCGACCGCACAGAGATATGAAAAATCATGGACGAGAACAGCTTTCCCGTGAAGCTTAACAGACTGTTAAAAGTAACGATGGACGGTTTACAAAACAGAGTAAGAATTTCGAATAAACTATCCAGCTCATTCGGATCTCGACGGGGACGGCGACGAGGTGATGGACTTTCCTACCTACTATTCAACATCGCCCTGAAAGGTGTAATGCGATGAGCCGGGCTCAAAAGCTGGGATACGAGCTTCTTCAAATCCGGCCAATGTGTCTGTTTTGCGGATGACTTGGATATTATTGTGGAACGGTGGCCGAAATGTACACCCACCTGAAATGCACGTAGGTGAGACTGAGCGCGATAGGACGAGCATTAGCAGCAATGTTACGATAGACGTGGATAATTTCGAGGTGGTAGAATTCGTCTAGCTGTTAACAGCTGACAATAATGTAAGCCGTGAAATACGAAGGCGCATCATCAGTGGAAGTCGTGCCTACTAACGGGCTCCATAAGAAACTCGCACCAAATGTATCCTGTACAAGACGCTTATAAGACTGGTGATCCCCTACGGACACGAGACATGGACCATGCTAGAGGAGTACCTGCAAGCACTAGGAGTTTTCGAGCGACGCGTGCTAAGGACGATCCCGAGATGAACCCCGAGCTCGCTGCACTCCACGGTGAACCCAAAATCCTGAAAGAGCCCAAAGCTGGACGGATACGGTAGGCAGGACATGTTGCAAGAATACCGGACAACAACCCTGCAAAGTTGGTGCTAATCATCCGGTTGGTATGAAAAGGCGTGGAGCGCAGAGAGCACGATGGACCAGGTACAGTGTGATCTGACCAGCGTTGGGTGTGGCAAACGTTAGAGAGTCGCAGCTGCAAATCTAGTATTATGGGGGCAAATTGTTGATTCAGTATTATCATGAAATTGATGTTGAACTAAAGAAATGATAAGAAATGAAATGAATGCGGCACAGTTCGTGGGTTGCCGATTCGTAGACTTAATATGATAGAGTGAGCATACATACTGTGCTGCGACGTTGGAAGGAAGGAAGACGGCTTTTTCAACCCGTCGTCCTCCTCACTCCTCTTCTTGGTGTGACGTCTCCACTGGGACAAATCCTACTTCTCCGCTTATAAGTGAGAGCTTCCTCTTCCAATGACCATTTTGCATGTGTAAATCGTTAAGCAGGCATGAAGATACTCTATGTCCACGGAAGTCAAGGAAATTTGCTTTAGGAAAAGTTCCACTAGTAGAAATGTCTTTGGATCTTGTTGGATGTATTCTGCTTCACGAGCTTTAACCTTTAGATGAAATATTTCCCAGAAGGAAAACATCAGAAAGGATGTGATAAGACAACGGACAATCAAATAGTTCAAATGTTTCATCTAGTAAATGCTAACTTGTACAGATTATTATCACGACATCCTACATAAATCACATTTTGACCAACAACCAAGGGACTAGAAAAAACCTCCCCACCCAACTTCAACAACCCAATGATTTCCCCACTCAGCAAGCAAACTAAATTGACCCATCCGGATGTGCTGCACACCACAGCCAATCCGTTTGCAATGCATGGCGTCGCATAGATCGGCGACTGTAAAGGTAATTTCCATTTCTGAACAGGACTTTCTGAGCACTTACCTGTCCAGCTGTAACAGTAGAGGTGCTTGTCGTGGCAACCGAACAAAATTTCGGCCGTTCGTCCGTTATCAGGATATAGAACTTGTGGAGAGGAGAACACGTTTCCTTCGCTGGAAATTTGCCACAACTGAAATACGAAAATGATATTTATTGAGAACGATAATTTACAATTAATTAATTTCTTACCTTTGAACCGCATTCGCCAGACAAACAGTGCAAGGTTCCTTGCACTTCCGCCACCAAAACTGCATCAAACTGCTGCAGAAATGTGGCATTGGCGAAAACAGGAGTTGGAAGTTTGCCTTCCCATTCGACCGCGGATCCACTTGCAGTGTTGAAGCAACAGTACGATCCATCAAGCGTGGCTACGAAAGCTCTTCCGGGGCCAACGGAAATTGGGGATGATAGGATACCTTTGGAGCCCAGACGAGACTTCCACATCAAGGCTCCGTTCTGAAACATAAAAAAAGTTATGTTATGTAGTTGCTTGAAGTTTTCCAACTGTATTGATTAGAACAATCATTCTAGAGATACGAATGTGAAATAACTAAAAGATTATAGTTGTTTTCATCGTACTCTTGTGTACTGTTAACCATAAAATCTCGGCTGTTCTAAACAGGTGACCCCGAGACGAGTCCGTATGAAGTTGATCATCAATATTAAGTTCTTTTCTCGATCAGCCAAGATAGCAGTGTAGTGTCGGTCGGTAGCGATTGTCTCAATTGGCTAAGAATAACACTACGGACCGCCTGTTCCGGTGGTAAGAGTCCACCACCAGGTGACCCCTAATTCATGGTGTGATGCGGCTTCATGCTTACCGTGCCTAGGAATGAATATCTAGGGGGTCTATATCACTAACGGAGCCTGTGGAGCACCAGGGCGCCCTCCATAGTATTTTGTCCCTACTGCGCTGACCGGAGCAATACTGCAGTGGACCTTGTGTTTCTCCGAGACAATCAGCTGCCCTTCTTAAGTCTCAAAGTAAAAGGTAAAATATGAGCGGGATTATGAAGATGTTTTGATTAGTTTAAATTTTCACCTATATGGCGGTTTACACAGTGTATTCTGTGTAATCTCGCCTTTGGCGTTTTCCAATTGATACCGATCTGGTTTCAAAACTGCTGTTCTTTTTTGTGCTGTGATTGTAAAGAGTTTAATCTTACCTAGATTGGGCAGTGACTACGGTTAGAATAGCTCAGTATTACCCGTTGCAAGAAAATAGAGAGCGAAAAAGGTGAAAAGTCGCTAATAGACCTCCGCTGGTATGTTTAATCGTTATGGTGTCTTCTACAATAAGTGCGCGAATTGGCCAAGTAATACTGCGCCGAAAACACCGAATTGAGATATCTTACAGGCGGAGATGTATGGGCGCTTGCGCGTACAAATTTTCGCGCAACGCATAATACAATCTTCAGCATGAATGAACTACAACGATCAATCTTTCCAGACTTATGCATAATTGGAACAGCCTAAGTGGCCTTAGTCCAAGAACCTTAGTTTCGTAAGGGGAATTTCTATCTAGGAAACCTTGTGAACCCAGCATTTGCAACTTTCAGTAAAAATGAAATGACAAACACGCGTGCCCTGATTCGAGCCTGTGTGCTTGTCAACAACGCAATCGTTGCTACACTCGTCTCTGAATTAACCACCAGAGATGTATGTATGTGCTTTTCACAATTGATGAATCAATAGGAAATTCGTCTATTGTTCGGTTTATTTACCGCATGATGAACCATCCCCTACGGATGCTCTCAAGCAAGTCATGTCATCGCATACTGCATTTCAAGAGGCCTTCCGCTAACTGTTGGCAGTGATGCTAATGCTCACCATATCATCTGGGGCAGCTTAGACATTAATTGAGCGGCTCCAGTTTGATGGAATACTTAAGTAGTACAGATCTAAACATAACTTACTTAATTACTTAACATACGGAACCGCTAAACCTTAATGGTATCTGCCAGAGAGGAAATGTTAGACATAACGCTTTGCTCTAGTAGAATTAGTCACGAGCTGACCTATTAGCATTTGTCAGATGAAGAATCTTTAGCTGACAATCGCTACATATTGTTTGAACATGTGAATGTTACTTCGCAACTTTTCCATTTCAGGAATCCCCGGTCAACCAACTGGAATCTCTTTACTGATTTGGTTGCGGCCAAACTCCATGGATACTCACCATCTATTGACACTCCAATCCAAGTGAGTTAGATGATGCCGTTGATACAACAACGACATTTATCCAGGAAGCTTTTGAAGAAGCTTGCCCTCGCGGGCTGTGAAGACTACAAGAGGAACCCCTTGGTGCAACTTTGATCTGGCGAAGCTCAGGAAACAATGTAGAAAGAGTTGGAACAGACGACGTTCTGCTGGATCGAAGGCTTTCAGGTCGACTCGCAAGGCTACCAGAAAGCTCTTCGGTCTGCTTCGGTCGAGTTGAGTGAAGTCAGTCGGTTAAACAAAATCCTTGCGAAATCTAAGGATTTCCGGGTGAACGAACTTCGTTTGCCAAATGGCGATCTGACTTCCTCTGATGAGGAAGTTCTGGAATGCTTATTCAGTACACATCTTCCCGGATGTGTGGATATTACCTCTTCTGATGAACTTGATGTTTTTCTTATAGTTATGACTCTCTGGCTTCGGTTCGGAGTATCATAACTTTAGAATCGATTGAATGGGCACTAAATAGCTTTGCTCCTTTTAAAGCTCCTGGGGCAGATGGAATTTATCCTATTTTACTTCAGAAGGGATATGATCATTTCAAACATGTTTTGAAACAACTACTTGTTTGCAGTTTTGCTACAGGGTATATTCCCAAATCCTGGCGGGATATTACTGTAAAGTTTTTTTTTCCAAAAGTGGGTCGTGCGTCGTATGAAGAAGCGAGGAGTTTCAGACCTATTCGTTTGACCACTTTTCTTCTGAAATGCTTAGAACGCATTGTCGATCATCACATCCGTGATGTTCATTTGGCCAACGTGCCTGTTCATGTGAACCAACATGCCTAACAATCTGGTAAGTCCACTGTGACTCTTTTACACAAGGTTGTTTACGATATCGAGAAAGCATTCGCTCAAAAGCAATCTTGTTTGAGTGTTTTCTTAGATATCGAGGGTGCCTTTGACAACGTGCCTTTCGATGCCATATTGGAAGCCGCACGGGGTCATGGCATATCACCTACGATTTCCAATTGGATTCACCAAATGCTCAAAAACCGACATCTCTTCTCGACATTGAATCAAGCGGCGATTAGAAAATTGAGTATTTGTGGATGCCCCTAAGGGGGAGTCTTATCACCACTTTTGTGGAATCTCGTAGCAGATACGCTATTGAGGCAACTCAATATTAGCAGTTTTCCTACTTATGGTTTTGCCGACGACTACCTAACATTGTTAGTCGGTATGTGCATCAGCACCCTTTTCGATCTGATGCAAAACGCTCTTCAGGTAGTTGAGGGTTGGTGTCGCCAATATGGCCTTGCGGTAAATCCGAGTAAAACATCTATTGTTCTTTTCACGGAAAAACGAAACCATGATGGTGTTCGACCTTTACGTCTCTTTGATTCTGAAATCAATGTAACTGAACAGATAAAGTACGTTGGAGTCATTCTTGATTCCAAGCTTTCCTGGACACCTCATGTTGAGTTCAGAATCAAGAAAGCTTGTATGGCCTTCGGGCAATGCCGACGAAGCTTTGGTACAACTTGGGGGTCAAACCCAATTATATCAAATGGATTTACACAACTGTTATTCGTCCAATATTGGCCTATGGATGTCTTGTTGTCTTGTGTGGTGGCAAAAGGGCGAAGTGAGAACGGTCCAATCAAAGTTAAGCCATCTCCAAAGGATGTGCTTAATGGCGATGTCTGGAGCGTTCTTTTCAACTCCTACGGCAGCGCTCGAAGTTCTCTTTGACGTTGCCCCACTACACATTCATCTCAAACAATAAGCACTTTCTTGCACTTACCGCCTATGGGTACTCGGTTTACTAGAGGAAATTCCTGTGAACCGCTGATCAACACACACCTCGTTGTTTCCACTTTTGGTGAATTAGGACAAAGTTATCCTTGCTCCAAGTGATCTTACAATTGCTTGTAATTTGGCATATAGGACATTTTCCACCAAAATCCCTTCCCGGGAAGAGTGGACATCTGGTTATCTGGAGAGACGAATACAACAGATGAATAAGCCGCTCTTAAGCTTGGTTTTGAATCGTTTGGCTGGATAAGCTGTTATTCAGCTGTCATTGTTACTTGGGTGACGTCTCCCGTCTCGAAGGTCGAGCTGGTGCTGGTGTCCACTCTCGTGAGCTAAGGCTACATCAGTCTTACTCACTTAGTAGACACTGCACCGTTTTTCCGGTAGAGATCTTTGCTCTTATGTGTCAGCAACACGTAATGGGTAAAGTAATGTAGGGTGGGGCGGGGCAAGATGGGTCGCGGGGCAAGATGGGTCAGTGCCATTTTCGGGCGCATTACTCATGTTTTGATTATGTTAATAATTTTGTTCGATGACCAGCATGAATATACAAAAGTTTGGGGCATTGATTGAAAAATTATTCACTCTCATTGGAAATAAAAAATAAAATGGTTTTTTGCCATTTTTCTTATGCGATACATTCCATATAATCTCCATATAAACGGTCGCGGGGCAAGATGGGTCACCTTCAATTTTGAACGTATTTTTGGAGCATTCAAAAGTTATTTATTTTTTATTACAAGACTATCTCATAAATGACTTCAATCAAGCGGAATGAACGCTCAAAATTATAACATAAAATTATGATAATTTTTTAGTAAAAACATCGATTTTCAAGTCGCCTCAGGACCACTCAAATCGTAAAGTTTTTTATATTGCAAATAAATTTATAAAATGTTTACTAGTAGCTCTTGATTACTCAGTATGGATATGGAGCATATATGAATGCGGAACAAATCTTATATTTTGACGTTTTTCGTTGAGAAAATGTGAATTACTTAAAAGGTGACCCATCTTGCCCCGCACTTTTTTCACGGCGCAAAATCGATCACTTTTTAAAACTGCTTGTTTCACGTTATATTTTGTATTTAATGAACTTTTTATCGACTTTTAGCATAGCTAACTAGTGTATTAAAGAGTAGCGGACGAATGCAAACCAATACGATTTGTATTTACGAAGTTATGGTGATCCATCCTTAAGCGACCCATCTTGCCCCGCCCCACCCTACTTCTGTTCAGATAGCCAGGCTACTACACTAGTTTACAGCATTTTTGAACTCGGTAAGCTGATGATCATTTTTGGTGTAGAATCATGCCCTGAGTTCGAAAACGCGAAGGAAAAAAATTACAGTAGAGCGGAAAATTTTTCGACTTTCCATACAAGGTTGACGGTTTGAAATCGATTTTTGTTCTATTTTTAAGCAACGTCGCTCACTTCACACACCTCATTCTCCGTAATCAATGCTCCGATTGAGCTGAATTTTTTACTGTAACTCGCCTACATATGATATGTCAAATAAACGTCGAGAAAGAATTTTTAAGTTGGTTTTTTCTTATTGAAAAAAATACATTTCTTCAAAAAAATTAGGGAATTTTGCTAAAATTTAAGAAGATCGTCCCTAAAACTCGCCAATATCTTGAATTTCATCAATCTGACGCAAAACCTGTATTCAGATGATCGAATGGTATTGTATTCAGCTTTTAATTTATGGAAAAAGATTTAAAATTGGTTGAACAAAACGCAATATATTTGAATTTTAGTAAATTACATATTTTGAAAAGTTGCAAAACTCGATATTGAGCTAAATCTCAAAAACTGTTCTACTTTAAATTTTTTGAAGGTCGGTTTCGAAATCAGCACTAAATTGTGCTTCAAAAATTTTGGTCGTTGACAGAAGTTCACGACTTTCGTTTTATTTTGTAAACTTTTGCTATTAAAGCACTTGCTTCGGCCAACTCTAGGTCGGAATTAGTTATCGCTTGTCGAACTCAAATCGAGGAGCTTAAATCAGCAAACGCTGTTCAGTGAACACCTTGTATCATTACCTGGCCTTATTTCTCACATCGCTGGAAATGAAATGGCTGATGAGTAAGCTCTCACCGGAACATCACATGACTTCAATGGCCTTGAGCTAGCCATTCCGGTCACTTCGATGTTGGATAAAGCTTCAGATTAATAATTTGGCAAGTTGAAACGGGTGGGGTAAGAACACAGCGGATTAACTTGATGTTATCTAATCATGATAAACAATTTAAATGTCCTAGCATTTGAATTAAACATAGACAAAGAAAAGTTCAACCAATTGTGTTGAAATCATGTTCAAAACTTAGACTAAAAACTATAGAATAAGGCTTTGTTTCTTCCGTTTATCCGGAAAGACACCATCGTCCAGAAATCTCTGCATCGTAGATCAGAACATATCGAGAGCATTTAAAATGACGGATTTATGGACAGGTTAGTAAATAATTTACCTTTAGAATGATTGTATGTTTAGATAGTTAAAACAGTTTGAACAATATGTACATTACCATATCCAATGCAAACAAGTTATGCTCCGTGGCATAGCTTCCGAAGATTATCACAGATTCCTCCACCAGAGCTCTACATTTGATCATTCCGCCGGAATCGAAGCTCCATCGGATGGTGCCTGTCCACAGGTCGAAGCAGTACAGCAACCCATCGTAACATCCAACGAGTCCTTCATCGCCGCGGTAGCTTACGGCGCTCTCTATTCGATCCGGGAGAATCAACTGCGTGACGATCTGGTTCGTGTCGATGTCCACTACCAACAGCTTGTGCGAGTGGCTCCCAACGGCGACGATCCGAAGGTTATGCTTGACGCTGTGGAATTCGGTAGGACTTGCATCGATGCATTTGTCCATGTTGAAGCGAGATTGGACGACTATTTTTGTACTAAGGGGTTGTGTTTGTTCCGAGGTGGTTGGCTGCGGCGAAGATGGGGGTGCCTCATGGGGAAGTCCCTCCAGGTACTTCAGGACATCTTTTAAAGGTATAGATTTGTCTAACAGCATTCCAATCAAATTTGGAATGCAAGTCTTTGAGCAGTCTTGTAGTGATGTGGAGATTTGCAATGCTTGAATGGATGTTCCTCCGGCGTCTATGAAGGAACCTTCGATATCAAATTTGGCGCGCTTTGAATTCAGGGTTTCAGAAGATTGTACATGAACGCCAAGCAGTTTGGAGATCTCCCGAGAGAAAAGATCTTTCAAATTTATTCTAGGCGTAATAACCTTGATTTGTAACTGCTCAAGACACTTTTTACGGTTGACTTTACCATGGTCAGAAAGAAGTAACTCCTTTACCTCTATAAGGTCGTCAGGCATTTCTTCTGCCATCAGTTTATCCTCCAGAAACATTCTGATGTCGTTCTCCTGAACATTGCCACCGGAAATGTAGAAGAGTGCAATCCTATGCCCAACTGGATCAAAAATGGCACAGCTCTTTGAGACTGCCGCGCATTGATCTGCACATCGTTCCAGCCATCCCAAATTAACCCGGATGCCCAATCGCTTCACCGTTTCGTCACCACGCCCCAAATAGTAGAACTTCCCATCCGATTGCAGTTCCACTAAATCTCCCGTAGATCTATAGCAGATCGCCTCACTCCTTAGAACATCGCCCGGAGGTTCGTCGCCTATGACACATTTCCGAACGGAACTTCCAATGTGCAAGTTCCCTCGTACAGGCTTGGCAGTGCTCTCCAGATCTAACACTTCACCGGTGTCGACGTCTCGGAGCTGGAACACGGTCAAGTCATCCAGAGGACTGCCAAGGGACGTGCCGACATTTGAACCGCCAGTTTCTGCTCCAACAAGCTCGATGGATGCCCAACAGGACACTTCAGTGATGCCGTAAATGTTGTAAACCTTGACGACAGACTCGGATGGAATCGACAGCCAACTGGGGAATGGCTCACCGCCCAGAATCAGGTGCCTGAAGTTGTGTGGAAAAAGGCACATGATTAGGAATCTTCAACTTATCCTGATGCAAACGGCGCATTTGCACCAAACTTGCAGAAACAGTGCACTAAATCTTACCTCAAGGAGCTGCCGCGTCCCAGCAGCACATCTCGGATAGCCTCATCGCTCCATTGTCGCAACAACGAAGGCGTAATCTGCATAACAGTCACCTCGCTCCGCTCGAACACCACCCTTCGCAACCGACCAGCATCCAATCGGAGCTCGTTTTCCACCAGAACCAGGCAAGCCCCGTTTCGCAGTGCCAGAAACACATCTACCACAAACGGATCGAAAGTCGGCGGACAGGACATCAGAATGCGGTCCGTTTCGTGGACGTTCAGTAACTTTTCCAGTGCAAGTAGGTTCGGCAGAATGCACTGAGTTGGAACGCGTACCAGTTTGGGCGGACCGGTGCTGCCGGAAGTAGCAATACAATAGGCAGCTTCCGGTCCGAACGTTTTCGAACTTTTTGATTCGAAGTTGAACTGTAGGAGCACTATCTGCTCTCCGAGCAGACTAAGCTCGCTTATAATTTTGAAGTTCTGGTATTCTGGACAGCTTATGATATACTGGGCATCAGACTTGCGGAAAAAGCAGTGATTTGCTGGTATACTTTCCAACACTGTGAGGAGCGCATCAGTTTTCCACCACTGAAACTTCACGCTACAGAACGCTGCTTTGCTCAGGTGGATGCTGAAATACATATTCAAATCAAACTGTAACACTCACATGAAGTAGTCAATTAGGTAAAGACTGGAACTTACCCAGAAATGATGGCGATCAGTGCTGGCGAGTGGGCCAAAGTAACCCCAAGGTAGTGTTCTTCAAGTCGGTTTTTCGCAATAACTTTTTGTACCTCACCGACGGCCTCCCGAAGCTGACCGTATGAGATAGTCAGCACTTGGTTTTCATCCCGAAAATGTTTGATGGCACTGTTCGATCGAAATTCACTGAACACTTCCGGTTTCAACATCTTTTCTGGTTGCAAAATCGCCGGCGGATTTAGCGCTGATGGCGCGCGGCGCGTGTCCATTTGCGTTTGTTTTTGTTTTGCTGCCGTTTGCAATTTCGGCGGGCGTCGCGACGCTTGCTTGAAATATTTCATCGTTTCCCTTTAATAACACATTCGGTTTAATTTATTCAGATTTGGGTAAGTTTTAAACGAAAAATAAGAGTTAAGCACAGACAAACAGACGTCTACTCGCTTCCAATTACATAATTCACTTTTTAATGATAAGTTCAAACATTCTGTAGTTCGCAAACCGTTCGTTCACGGCGTTTTGGCTCCTGTTTGAGGTTTGCTGACTAGCGCCTCCTACTACCTAAGCGGTTTGTGATACGATGTGATCTGCATTGAGCAATCATGTTTTGGTGACGGTGATTTCAATCGCGATTTGTTTCAAGTGATACGTCTGTTAAATGCTGCAAAACGGTGAGTCGATAAAGGTGAGCGTCCAATTATTGCAGACTACACCTCAAATTGGACTATCACACTTTTTTTGGTACGCCTAAAAAGTGTGATAAAAGTGCACATTTGCCTCGGATCGTCTCGACGTCTTCGGTGCACTTATTCCTCCATTTACAAGGAATAAGTGCACCGAAGACCTCAATTCGATCCGAGGTATCCCTGCGCTGTAATCACACTTTGAAGGTGTGTGCACATTATTGTGTCAGTCCAATTTGGGGTGCAGTCAGCAATATTGGTGATTTTATGTTGCATCAAGAAGAAGATCAAAAGCGATGATGTTTTGAAAAACCCCTATCCCTATAACACAGGGGAACATTTTAAAATGCCTCTGTAAAATATAAAACAAAATCTAATTAAAAACGGTTTGATGTATAGCAAGGTGCAGCGGCATTTATATTCTAAAAATGCGTCATTTCCATCTATGTTCGATGCATTCAAATATTTTTCGAGTGCAAAACTTGATTGCAAAATTCTACGTGTGGGCACTAGTGTGGGTCATCGGAAGCGTTTTCTCAGATCAAAGCTTTTCTGGTTCCGTTTCAGGTCCTGAGTATCTGTGCAAAATTTGAGCACGATCGGTTGCGTCTACACTTTGCGCATTGCAATTGAAATTTGTATGGGGTTTTGTATGGGAAAACATACTTTTTTGCGTTTTAGCCATAAGTTGAAAAATTTTGTCTGAAACCTTTTACCCGATACTGTTAAATGATAGCCTAGGATTTTCTGAAGAACTTCGTTAAAGACCGCAAAGCGATCCGATGCTTGTGAAAATTGTTATAACCAACGAAGCGCATGCATGTGTTTATGTTTTAACATGTAAAGGAATAACAATAGCAACAAAATCATGATGTTTCGCCAAGCAATGCCAACGCTATAACTTTTTTCATAAGCGTCAGATCACTTCGCGGTCTTCGATAAAGTTTTTCAGGACACCCTAGGCTATGTTTTCACTTTAACGGTTACACGGTTTTAGACAAATTCGAGCTTGTTATGAGATAAATGCAAAAAAGTGTGTTTTCCCATGTAAAAACCCCATACAAACTTCAAACGCGTTGCGCAAAACGTAGACATAACCGATCGTGTTCAAATTTTGCACACTTATTTGGAATCAAAAAAGCTTCGATCTGATAGGATACCATTGAATTTTTCATTTTTCCATATAAACGATGACCCACTCTAGTGGGCACATGGAAACAAGATGTGGATTTTTTTAGCCTACTGTTCCCGAAATTCAAAAACCATTACAGAAACCGAAAAATAAATAGATACGCTTGTTTGCCTGTGAATTAAACATTCTTCAATGTTATTTCTTTATTCGACAGAAAACGAAAAAACCGGCAAAATTTCAATCGATCCGCTTTTAATGATACTAGATTTTAGGACTTCTATCTTGTTTGACTCGATCGAATTTTCATTAGTATCAAATTGATGTTGTTTCTTGAGTTTTTCTTTCCTTGTCAAATATTCGCGACTACGAAGGTTGATGAGCCGGGAAACACTCTTTCTTCCTACGGGGTTTCTTATGGGAGTATGAGTGGAAAAAAAGCAAAGAATCTTCCCTACTTCACCTTCGTAGTCCCCAATTTGACCCTGTGTACTTCAGACCTTAGTTCCACCTTTTTGAAGCATTCACCACCAGTCTGACCTTCGCTGCTTCGCGTTTTAGGCGGGTGAATAGCTCTGTCGCCGTTCCAAATGTTCTGCCGATCTCGCTGCCGATGATATCTTAGTCGTCAGCGAAACAAATTGACCGGAAATGATGAAGTCCCGGGATATTGAATGAGCGACAGGGAATCCGCTTACAATTTCTAAATCTGTTGGGTATACGTTTGCATTGGCGTCCTATATGGTTGGACAAGCTGGTAGAGTATGGTATTTCATCTCTGCGATAGACCTGTGCGCCGCCGCGCCACGCCGCTGCCGCCGACAGTTTTTGTCCCACGCCGACGCCGACCGAGGTATCGGCGGCGCGCCATACGCCGCTGTTTGTCACGCCGCCGCTTTTCATTTTTCGCGCCGATGATCAGTACACGATCAAAATTAAGTTTATAATAAATAAAGTTGAGATAAAAAAAATCTCGCGATCACTATCGTAAGAGATTGATCACAATCATTAATTTCTCAGAACAAACATTCACATCTCTCCAGAAGTTTCCAGAAGTCTTCAGCGGAACAAGGATTCAGTGATGCCTCCTGGAGATTCACCTCGGATTCCTCCAGAAAAATGTTCAGGGATGTCTCCAGGATGATTTTTTTTTTCAAAAGATTGTCACCTGCTACAAAATAGCATGCAACAGATTTTTATATAAATGCCGTGGAATGGATGATCCCAGATCAAAAGGAATGTTGGGGTTCCCAATTATGTACCGCAGAACACTCACCATCAGAACCACAGAACCCATCGTCGATAGCCGATCGAAGATCGGCAAAACACTCAAATGAGTAACTACCTGTCTATGCGGTGGGACAACAGACCATTAGGCCGGTCTCACAAATCTGGCTACCTGAAACCCGATGCACAGAACTCAGTTAAGATCTAATTGTACTAAAACTGATCGTTAAAAGAAACCACTCAATTGCCGATCAACCTTTTTTATCGTGCAGTGGTGGATATAGATCTGTATGAGAGCTGAGTTCAATCCTCTAAACCAAACTATCTACGAGTAGTACGATTAGTTCCGATTGACCCGTTCTGCACCAAAGAACACAAGATTGTGCTGAAGAATACCTCAAACAAGTGCGGTGAACAAGATTAAGTCCCCTGTGGGGTTATTAGATAGTTTCTTTCTTTCGGAACTTTGCATGCGTAGCATGCGTAGTATGGAGTAGATCAAAAGTGTAATGAGATCGGTAAGAAACCCAATAAAAGTGAAGTGGCCAGAACCATTACATATCCGTTGATCCCACCCTACGCCTATTTGTTAATGCCACCGAATGTGTCGTCGTGGAAGATCCGGTGAAGGCCAAGGTCGGCAAACTGCATGTGCGGTCCGCAGTCGTGCCGTGAAACCGCCTGGCTGGCTCCGGTGTACACCGTCCGGGGCCCGATGACTTCGCCGTTGGGATACACAGATATACTTTTACATACTTACAACACTAGCCGATAAGTACAACCATTTAGATTTAAGTTGATTCGTGGGGGGGTGGTGTGGAGGGGGGAAATAAAGGGGTTTTTGCATGTAAAATTTCAATATTCTTTTTTTTATCTGGTGATTTCGCGGATTAGAATCGTTAACCCTCTAATACCCAACCCCGCCTTTAGACGGGGTATAGTTTGAGCATTTTAGTAAATTTTTTTTTCGTGGGAAATCAAAATTTTTATATTTTTGGCTGATATTTAGGACTGTTTTGTATATCTCAAAATTGTTTTTGGTGTATTTTATAGCGTATTTACATTTTTTAAAAATCATTGAAAAATTGATGTTTTGGTCACCTTTTAGAAGTCATTGTTTATTTTGTATTGAACCGCTACAATTAACATATTTTAAATTTTTTCCAAATCATTCTATCCTAGTTTAATAGTTTAAGGGAATCGAAAACACTCTAAAATTATTTTCCTTAAAATTACACGGAAAATAAAATGTTCTATGAAAAAAAAATATAAATATTTCAACAATAATCATAAAATCTTAAAATGTTTTCATCTAAAAAAAATCCGTACCCCAAATAGGCTTCCAGGAAAAATATAAAAGTGTGGGGATGTTCAAAAATAAAAATTAGAAAAATCAAAAACTGAAATTCTTGAAATCGAGAATAGAAAAGAATCATCTTCCAAAACATGTTTAAATCGATTTTAGATGACGAAAAATAATATTTAGATCAAAATCAAAAATTTGGGTATTAGAGGGTTAAGCAAACTTTTGAGCCAAGCCGCGAACCTGTTCAAGCTGTTTTCTGGTAGAACAGCAATTCTGCACGTGTTCTTCTAATTAGTAAATTTACAATTTTTGTCTCATGCCAGTGGGGTTTCCCCCGTGTGACAAGATCTCTCAGGAGGATCTCGACAGGAGTACTTTCAAAAATTATTTCAGGAGAATTCAGGGATGCATACTAGAGATACATCAGAGATTCATCCAAAAGATCCTTCAGGAATGCTCATAGGAGGTCCTTCAGAGATTAGCCTGAGAGTTCCTTCATTAATTCCTTCAGAAGTTGCTTCAGGAGTTTCTCTAGGATCTAGTCCAGGAGTTTCCTCAGATATTTGTTCCATGAGATCAATCAGAAATTCCTGGAATTTGTTCAAGAATCCCTTCTGAAATTACTTTGGGGATTCCTCTTGGAATTACTTCGGGATGCCTCAAGAAAAAAAAATGCAAAGATTCTTTTAGGAGTTCTTCAAGGATTGCTCCAGAAGTTCCTTCGGCGATCTCTCCGGGAGTGCGCTCAGGGGTCTCCCTAATAGCTCCAGGAGGATTCAGGGATGCCTCCATGTGTTCATAAGGAATTCCATCAGAAGTTCCCTAAGTTCGTTCAGGTATCCTTCCAGAAGTCCCTTTTAATATCCTTTCAGGAGGATTCATAAATGCCACCTGAAGATCCATCAAGAATCCAGCAGCAACACTTCACGATGCACTTCCGAAACCGAACCCAAGTGAACCATCAGCTTTAAGTTACATGTTTGATTTTAATTTTGATGATTGTTGTTTTTCCTCTTTTGTTTTGAAATTTGCTTTTATCTATCTATGTATGTGTTTTTTTACATCATTAAGACATAGTCAGATGAAGATTAGTATTAAATAAATAAATAAATAAATCCCGTGAGAAGTTTCTTCAGGAATTCCTGCAGGAGGTCTTTAGAAATTAGTCTAGGTGTTCCTGCAGGGATTCCTTCTGAAGCACCATTAGAAATTCCTACAGCAGTTCTTTCTAGGAGTTCCATCAGAGATTCCTCCAGGAATTTCAGGGATTGTTGGGGTTCTTTCAAATTGTAGATTGCGATTTTTTCAGGAAGACTCACGGATGCTTTCAGGAGTTACATCAGAGATTTTTCTAGAAGCTCATTCAGGTCTTCCTACAGGAGTTCCTTCAGGGAATCTTGTAGGAGTTCCTTCAATAATTTCCTTAGTGTTGTGGACAACCCGATTGCGGTACACCGCAATCGGGTTGTCCACAACATCTCCCCTCTTAATAGAGCTGGTAGGGGTCGAACCTGACTGGCGGCCTTCGGGTACGTGAAGAACGCCTAGGTAGCTCTACCATTGGTTCCACTTCGATAGCGGACTCGAAATCGGTCGATGTTGATGTTGGTGATGACGAAGACGTTGACGGGACTGCCGGGAGCTCGTGCCGTGGCGTAGACGAGGCACAAGCCGGCTCGGAACCTATCAGGGTAGGCTCGGGACTGGAGACTGACACAGATCTTGGCGCGATCGGCGGTGTGGCTGACGTCGGTGTGCTTGGCGAATGGCTTGGCAAGTTCCAGGCACCCAACAGGATGTCGAGTGGTAGCGAATGCTGGCGATAGGTGACCTGACCAGCGGATTGCTTCGGCGTCGCGTCAGTGGCCATACGACTCCGGAGCTGGTTGATGTGCGAGCGCAACATTCGGCGGTTCTCGACCCACACGTTGTACATCACGTCTCCAATCTTCTCGATGATTTTACCGGGAACCCACTTCCAACCGTTACGAACGTGGAGTTTGGCGTAAACGGGGTCGTCTCGGTGGAAGGATCTCGGTTGCTTGCAGTCGTTCGTTGTGGGCACCGGTGTCCGTACCGGCGGAGGACGCAGAAGCTCGAGGCACGTGCGGATTTTGCGCCCGAACATGACCTCGGATGGCGACTTCTGGTCTGGAAGAGCCCGGTTGGGCGTGCTTCGGTACGTCAGGAGGAAGGTATCCAGTGCCTCTTGCATCGATCCTCTCCCCTCTCGGATTTTCTTCACGGCCCGCTTGAAGGTGTCCACGAAACGTTCCGCTTGACCGTTCGATTGCGGATGGAACGGGGCCGTCGTGAGATGTTCGATGCCGTTGGAGGTGCAGAACTCGGCGAATTCAGCGCTGGTGAATTGGGTACCGTTGTCGCTGACCAACGTAGCGGGCATACCCAGCCGAGCGAACAACCCACGGAGAATAGAAACTGTCACCGCTGAGGTGATACGGTTTGTCTGGACGATCTCCGGCCATTTGGAGAACGAGTCGACTGCGAGGAGGTAGTACTCGCCTTCGATCGGACCGGCATAGTCGACGTGGACGCGTTGCCACGGAGCGGTCGCTTTGGGCCACGGCATCGGCGGAGAGTGAGGAGGTGATCTTGCTACGGACGCACACTGCTGGCATGCTCGGACGAAGTCGGTGATGTCGGTGTCCATGCTGGGCCAGTAGGCGTAGCTTCGAGCGAGGGCCTTCATTCGCTGCATTCCGGGATGGCCGCGATGGAACTGTTCCAAGCAGCGCTTACGATGCAGCGACGGGATGACGAGCCGTTCCGCAAACAAGAGACACCCATCTACCACGGAGAGCGATTCCTGCCTGGATTGGAACCGTTGGAGATCGGGCCCGGCTAGTTTTGACTGGGGCCAACCGTTTTGGACGTAGTGGTAGACTTGGCGGAGCAGTGGGTCTGCTTGGGTGCTTTGCGCGACGGCTCTGAAATGGAGAGGCAACATTTTACGGGAACTAGAAATAACTGACCTGAGATCTTCATCTAGGTTGACGCTAGCGATAACGTAGTCCTCGTCGGGCTTCACGTGTTGGTCGATCAACCGGGAAAGCAGGTCCGCGTTGCCGAACTTGTGGGTGGGCACGTATTCGATGTCGAAATCGTACAGCAGCAGATGTAGGGCGAAGCGTTGAAGGCGGTTGGCAGTGTAGACTGGTATACCTTTCTTGGACCCGAAGATCCGGAGCAGAGGCTGATGGTCGGTTTGGAGCCGGAAATGCCGGCCAAAGAGCATCTTATGGAACTTCGTAACGGCGAAGACGATGGCCAAACCTTCACGGTCGGGCTGACTGTAGCCTTGTTCTGCTTTCGTGAGTGCTCGGGATGCGTGTTGGACGACCTTGACGGTGCCGTCGGGGAACTTGTGGCTGATCGTTGCCCCTAGTCCAACGGAAGAAGCGTCGGCGGAAACGATGATCTCCCGCTTCGGATCGTAGTGCGTGAGGAGAAGATCCGAGGAGAGGATTCGCTTGAACTGCTCGAACGCTTGCTGGCACTCCGGAGTCCACTTGAACTTCGCGTCTGCTTTGAGGAGATTGTCGAGCGGGTATCGTAGCTTGCGCATGTTGGGGACGAACTTGCCGTAATAGTTGATGGCCCCCAGGAAGGACCGTACTCCGGAAACATCGGTGGGAGGCGGAAGCTTGGTGATCGCCTCGATTTTAGCTGGATCCGGACGGAGTCCGCGACTGTCCACGACATGCCCGACGTACTGCACTTGCTGTTTCCGAAACGTGCACTTGTCCTCTCGAATGGTGAAGCCGAACTCTTGGATTCGCTTCAAGGCGGCCCGCAGGTTGCGATCGTGCTCTTCCTCTGTCTTACCGCCGATGATGACGTCATCGAGATAGCCGGAAGTACACTCCAGGCCGGCTAGCATTGTGTCGATGAGCTGCTGGAAAGCACCAGGTGCAACTTTCACACCCGGCGGGAGGCGGTTGTAGGAGTACAGGCCACGATGCGTGTTGATAGTGAGCAACTTGCGGTGCTGTTCGTCGACTTCCACTTGTAAGAAAGCGTCGGACAAATCGATTTGGCTAAAGACCGTGCAGCCGGAAAGCTTGGCGAAGATATCGTCCGGAAGTGGAAGCGGGTATTGGTTTGGTTGGAGAGCGGCGTTCAAACCCGTGGAGTAGTCTCCGCAAATTCGGATCGACCCGTTGGCTTTGCGGACTACGACGATGGGAGCTGCCCACTCGGAATAGTCGACCGGAGTGATGATGTCGAGTTTCTCCAGTCGGTCGAGCTCCTGGTCGACGGCATCGTACATTGCGTACGCCACCGGACGCTTCGGGCAGAAGACAGGTCGGACACTTTCTTTCAGCTCCAACTTCACTTTGGTTTTACTGCACAAGCCGAGCTGGTCGCTGAAAACCTTGGGAAAGGTCGACTTGAGTGCAGCGGTAGACGTGGGAGAGCCTGACACGTGGCAACAGAAGGTGTCCATGGGAACGGACCAGAGGTTGAAGCTGTCCACCAGATCGGAACCGAGCAGAAGAATTTGTTTCTCGGTGACGCGGATCACTTCGCGCTGCGTGCTTTCTCCGATGGTGACGTCGCACTCGAATTCTCCGTCGAGCGATAGAATGTTGCCGGAGGCTGTCCTCGCGTTCACTGTGGCCGGCGTTAGAGCCGGGCTGCCGAGTTTCCGCCATGTTTCTCGGTTGATGACGGTGATGTCGGAGGCGGTGTCTAGTTGCAGCCGAATGTTCGTTCCTGAAAGGCCAACGGAGACGAAACGGCGTCGCTGCTGCACGCTGCACACGTCGACGACTACCACCTTGCTCGACACGTCGGGTTTCCTGAAGCGTCTATGTCCTGGTTTCTGGGGCTTGGCACTCTCGCAGTATCCCTCACGATGTCCGAATTGGCCACAATCGGAGCACTTGTGATTCCTATAACTGCAGTCCCGGACGTAATGGAGCGCACCACAAAGCCAGCACGGAGTATTTGGCTTCTTCCCGGTGTCGCTGGAAGGACGCTTCACTTCTCGGTCACGCTTGTTGAACCGCTTCCCACCAAACTTGCGCACTGCTTGGACTTGGCCGTAAGGAGTCGCCGATTCGATCATCGCGCTGTCATGCTTCAGGTTGAAAAGCCGCTGACACTCCTCGGAGAGTTGCTCTAGTGTGACGTCGTTGTTGTCCTCAATCTTGGTGAGGAGGCGCGTTCGAATCTCGACGTCATTCTCCGACTTCAGGCCGCACACGTAGACCAAGCACTTGAATTGCTCCTCGCTGAGCTTGCCTAGCTCGAACTCGACGCAAGCTTTGTTGACCCTGCATGCGAAAGCTACGTGATCCTCAGAGGGATTTCTCGCAATTTGCAGGCATCGGTATCGTCGGCTGATTACCGATTCTTTCGCACCGAAAAGGCACTTTAGTTTGGTCACCGTCTGCTCGAAGGTGAATTCCTTCGGAAATTTAGGTAAAATGTAACTCACATACCTTTCGTGCTCCGCTAAGCCCAATTTACGCATTAGTAGGCGTACTTTTGCTTCGTCGTCGAGCCTAGCAGCATCCTTCTCGAAGAGATCGTCGTATCTCGAGTACCACGCCGCGAAAGTGACGTTGCTTTCGGCCTCGTACCGGAATTCCTTAATGTTGCTCGCCAGGGAATCAAGGATTTGTTCCGGGTTGGGTGGTACCTGTACGTTGATTGGCGACGTCATGCCACGAAGGAGCTGTTGCTGCTGGTCGTCGGTATGATTTTGCCGCTGGACGAGCTGGGCCATCAACTCGTTATGCTGCGACAACTGCTGCTGCATCATTTGCACGATTTGAATGAGCAGAGCTTCATTACCGGTGTGGGGGGCTTGCGGTTGCGGTTGGTGGGGTGGGAAGGGTACATACTGTTGATGCTGCTGGGCGGTAGAAACGGGAATGAACGGCTGATGCTGGTGTGTTGACACGACGGGGACGTAGATTGGATGCTGCTGCTGCTGCTGCTGATGGACCACCGCCGCCGCCGCCGGGATGATAGGCTGGTTAATTGCCTGGCGATGATTACTCACTCCCGGGGGGTCGACACCATTTCGCGCACTTTCGCGATCTTCGTCAGCCATCGCACTCCGTTTGCGTTTCTTTCGCGCGGGTGACGGAATGGTGCAGTCGATTTTTTTCACTGCGAAAATCCACTCTCACTCGAGAATTCTCGTCGCCACTTTTGTACCGCGGTTACCGGACGGTGTTCGGACCGGTGTCCCTACATCAGGGAATAAAACGCGCACGATTAACTAATTAAAAACTTTATTCGCGACACGTTAAAAGGGTACATTCTATTTATTCGCGAGACGTAAACAAACTAAACTACTATGGACAACAATACACAGACACAGAGCACAAACGACAACCAAATTAAAATACATTGATGCGCTTCCATTGCATCGCGCACGACAGTAGTGCTCTGTCTTGTGCGAGCTCAGCGGCGCGGTACACCGCAATCGGGTTGTCCACAACATCTCCCCTCTTAATAGAGCTGGTACTTAGGATTATAATCAGGCATATCTCAAGGATATTTTTGAGGGATCTTTCATAGAGTTTCTACAAGAATTCCTCAAGCATTTCCTTCTGGAATTCTTTAGAGAATAACTCCTGCAAATCCTTCCCCCTACCCGGAAACATCCTCTGGATTTCGCTTTTGAGGATTCCGCCTGAAAATCCTGTGGATATTCCTACCGGAATTCTTTCGAGTATTCTCCTGTAATTTCTTCGGGGATTCCTCCTAGACTTCCTTCGAGGATTCCTTCTGAAATTCTTTTGGGGATTCCTTCTAATATTCCGTCAAATTTCTTTGGTGGTTTCTCATAGAATTCTTTCGGAGATTACACCTAGAATACTTCCAGGGATTTCTTCTGCATTTCATTCAGGAATTCTTGTATTTCCTTCGGGGATTCCTCCTAGAATTCATTCTGCAATGTCTCCTGGAATTCCTTTGGGGATTCCTTTTGGAATTCCTTCGGGTATTCCTCTTAGACATCCTTCATGGATTCTTCCTGAAATTCTTTCGGGGCTTTCTTCTGATATTCTAACGTGGATTTCTTATGAAATTTCTTCGGGGTTTCCTCCTGGAATTTCTTTGATGATTTCTCTTAGAATTCCTTCGGAGATTCTTCCTTTATTTTCTTCAGTAATTCCTCATGGAATTCCTTCAGGAGTCCTTCTGGAATTCCTTTGGGATTTCCTTCTGGAATTGCTTCAGTGATTTCTCCTAGAATTCCTTCAGGGATTCCTCTGGGACTTCTTGTGGGAATTGCTCTTGAAAATCCTTCGAGTTTTTCGCTTGGAAGTCTTTCGGAGAATCCTCCCAAAATTCCTTCAGGGGTTTCCTTTGGGATTCTTGCAGGGGTTTCTCCATTCATTTCTTCGGGAATATCTCCAGGAATTGATTCAGGAATTCTTCCAGGAATATCGTCGGATATTCCTGCTGGACCACCTTCAGAAAATTCTCCTGGACTTCCTTCGGGGAATCCTTCTGGAATTCATTTAGGGATTCCTCCTGGAATTAATTCGAAGATTCCTCCTTAAATTACTTCGAGGATGCCTTCTAGAGTTCCTTCGGGGATTTCTACTGAAATTTGTTAGGGGATTTCTTCTGATATTCCGTCGGGGATTCCTCTTCGATTTTTTTCGGAGATTTCTCCTGGAATTCTTTCGGGGTTTCCTCTAGAAATTCCTGCGGGAACCGGAAATTATGTCAGGGGTTTCTTATGGAATTCTTACGAGGATTTCTCCTGGATATTTTTCGATGGCTCCTCCTAGAAATACTTTGAAGATTTCTTCTCGAATTCCTTCAAAAAAAATCTGGAATTTCTTTGGGGATTCCTTCGAACTCCCTTCATTAAATCCTCCTGGTTTTTTTTTCGTGGATTTCTCCTGGAATTTCTTCGGGGTTTCCTCCTGGAATTCCTTTGGTGATTCGTCTTAGATTTCCTTCGGAGATTCTTCCTTTCATTCTTTCAAACAATCCTCATGGAATCACTCCTCCTGGAACTCCTTCGGGATTCCTTTCTTAGTTTTCTACGGTGATTTCTCCTAGAATTCCTTTGGGCATTTCTCCTGGTATTCGAAGATTCTTCCTAGAGTTCCTTCGATGATTCCTTCTTTAATTTCTTAAAAGATTCCTCCTCCACTTTCTATGGGGATTCGTCTTGGATTTCCTTCGGAGTTACCTCTTTGAGGAATCCACTTGTGGTTCATTCTGAGATTCCTCTCGGAATTTCTTCGGAGGTGACCTCTGGGGTTCCTGCAGGGATTTATCCTGTAATTCCTTCGGGGATTCTTTCTAGACTTCTTTCGCGGATTCCTCTAAAATTCATTCGGGGATTCCTCCTGATATTTTGTCGGGGATTACTCCTGGAATTCCTTCGGGGTTTTCTCATGGAATTCCTATGGTGATTTCTCTTCAATTTCTTCGGAGTTCCTGCTGGAATTCTTTTGAAAATTCCTGCTGGAATTCCTTCGGGAGTCCTCCTAGAATTCCTGCAGGATTTCTTCCTGCAATCCCTTCGGAGATTCTTCCTAGAATTCTTTCGAGAATTTCTCCTGGAATTCCTTCGGAGATTCCTCCTAGAGTAATTCCGGGGATTTCTTTTAGAATTCCTTCGGGGGTTTCTTTTGAGGGCCTCTTCCTTCAACAATTCTTCTTAAAACTCCTTCGGAGATTTCTTCTGATATTTTATCGGGGATTTCTTCTGGATTTCTTTCGGGATTCCATCTTGAAACTCCTATGGTGATTCCTCTTCGAAATTCTTCGGAGATTCCTACTAGAATTCCTTTGGGGAATTCTCATGGAATTCCTCCGGAGATGCCGCTTAGAATTCCTCCGAAGATTCATCTTAGAATTCCTCTGGGGCTTCTTCCTGGAATTCCTTCGGAGGTTCCTGCTGGAATTCCTTTTGGGATTCCTCCTGAAATTCCTTCGAGGATTCCTAATGGAATTCTTTCGGAAATTCCTCCTAGTATTCTCTAAGGAAGTTCTGCTGGAATTCCTACAGATTCTTTCTCGATATTTTTCGTTGATTCCTCCTCAAAATCCTTTGGAGATTCCTTCTCGAAATTCTTTAGAAATACCCGCTAGAATTCCGTGTAAGATTCCTCCTGGAATTCCTTTGGAAATTCCTGCTTGAATTCATTTGGTTGGGAATCCTCCTGGAATTTCTTTCGAAGAATGGCCCCGGATTTCCTTCTAAAATTCCTCGAAAACTTCAATCAGGGATTACTTCAGAATTTTCTGCAGGGATCTCTAAAAGAGATTCTTGAAACGCCAGAGATTCCTGCAGAAGTTTCTTTAGGGTTCCATACAGCAGCTTTTACAGAGATTCGTCCAGAATTTTCTTCTTGAATTTCTTTTAGGCTTTTCCTAGGATTCCTTCTGAGATTCCTCCCTGAAATCATTTGGAGATTCCTTAAGTGCCCTGCACAATGCATACGTTTGCGTGTGCGTGACAGTAGTTTGACACATTTCCCATGGGAAAACTGTCAAAAAAACGCAAACCTCGACGGAACGGACGCTATGTGTTCCAGGCTTTAGTGTAAATAGTGTAACTATATTATAAAGTTTGATAGCTTCTGAAGATTCTGAGAAAACAAAACAAAAAACTGTAGCAAAAACAATAGGGTAAACGTACCAATAGTGGTGCTATTAGTAGCTCCTTGTAGTAAAATAATTGAATAAAATCAATAATACCACAAAATAAAAAATATGAAAACATTAATCGGTAGTTTTTCATTTGAACTTGCTAGGAAAAATGTTAAAACCACCGTATATTTCAGTCTTTGCTAATAAATCACTTGCACCAACTATAGGTACACGGTCCCTATTATGGTGGTAATATTTAACTTTGGTTCCTATAGTGGCGCATCCCATTGAATTCTTATGGGACCCACCACTAAAGGAACACTACCACCACTATAGGTGCAAAGGAGCAAAAAAGTTAAGAAAAATAATTGTTTAAAATATGTCTTTCGGCAAATCCTGAACTTAAAACTGAATTAATGTTATTAATTAAGTATTATGCATCTATTAGAAATATCATTTGCGAGCTTTTTGGTGGAAAAAGTGTTAAACTGCCACTACCACCACTATTGGTACTACCTCCACTAAGGGAGCTTTTACCCTATTGAATTGCCCTTTCCAATTATAAATATTTGTTATCCCTAACCTCGAAACAGCCGCGAGTACTTCGGCTTTCCAAACAAATATAGTGTTAAGCCAGTTAAAAATTTGAAAAAATGTAAACAACGTAAAAACAAAAATATACCTATCATTTCGGTTCATTTATGCCCAACCCAACAAACATTTTAGCTGTACAGGAGTGGAACAAAAATGACTCTTGAGCAAACTTTAGTTTAAGAAACTGTTATTCAACTAGTTTTGTTTCAAAGGTAATTTGGGTTTTAACGTAAAAGTTTATGTCATTAATGGTCATGAAAAAGCTTAGACTACAAATTCAAGAGCGTAATGACAACTTCTTTGCTTCGCGAATGTTGAAATTATGGTCAAATTTTGGTCACGCCGATCCACGCCGCCGCCGCCGAAAACTGCCACCGGCGTCACGCCGATGACGCCGCCGCCGCCGGTCAAAAATGGCCCTCACGCCGCCGCCGAGCAAAATAAAGTCGGCGCACAGGTCTACTCTGCGAATGTTCCCCGGTCAACCATTTCTTTAAATATCTTTACATTTCTTTATGAAGACCTTTAAAGACGTTCATATCGAAAATCGATAGCGATCGTCATCGTTTCTTAAAGAAATCTAAATAAAAACAAAGTCACTTCGTTATCGATTGATAAATATGTTTAACGATACATCGATAATAAAAATAGTGGGTTCTGCTTTATCGATCGACTGGCGGAGGATCCAAAAAGCTAAAAACAACAGCCACCTCACCGCCACCACCCACCCTTCCTGTGCATGTTTATGATTTTTTGTTAACATTTCTTATATTGGGAATTGAACTAACATTTAGATAAGCTAGGAGATATTATTTTGAAACTTACTTACTGAGCCACACGCTACTACAATGATTATGGGTGGCCTAAAGCAATCAAGTATTCAACAAATGATTGCATTTTGCGAGACCTTTTGCAATTTCCAGGTACAACAGAATTATTCTAAAATCTCTCCGGTATATACGAACTGAGTCATTTAGAAACCATTTTCTAGCATAAAATATGGTCCACATCATTTCACAAAGTTCCCGAGTGCAGGAGAATGAGTTTCGGAGCTGTGAGTTTTGCTGGAAGACGAAAATCACGCACCACGGGATGGCTTCCTGATATCAACGGAAAGTCCAAAATACCTACCAATACCATACATTTCTGCTTACGTTGCTGTCTCGTGGAGCGATCCGATTAGCTGCGGCCTAAATCGGATCTCAATCTGGATCTAGAAAGCATTTTTGCGCTCGGAAAACCCTAGGAAAATCTGTCTTGATTCAGCCTGTTTTCGTTTTTTTTTTTCTAATTCGAGCAAAACCAAAACATTGCTTCTTGTCATATGAGATATCAGTACATCTTTACTCAGCTTCACGCAACGATACCGAACAGAACGGTAAAGGAGTATCGTGACTAATCTTTGTGCATCGATATCAATATGCAAAGTAACATTGATATCGAAAATTGAATATATTCCGACAAATATGCATGAAGAAAACCAAAGTTCCAGCAACAGCATGGAAAATAACGAAATTAAGTTACGTTTCGGTAGAGGTTTTTATCGTATGATCGATAAAGGACATTGTTCATGTTTGGTTATCGATCGATAAAGTTGTTTGAATATATGTAACGTAATAATCAGTAAAGAATAGTCGACGTTAATCTTTATATTTTGGTAAAGAACTTTAACGAAGTTTGTGAAATGGTTGACCGGGTCCTTTCTTTGCAAAAACTGCAGCAGGTCTACAAGGTTCAGAATCTCCGGTCGGTAGATTAAGTGAAGTCACCAAATTAGATCCGTGACGCCGAGATAAGGATTGTCTCTGAAGACAAAGATGATACGGAAAGGTGCCTAACTAGTTGCTTTCAAATCTCAAGGAGAATTGTACTTGTCATTCGTCTACTATAACGCCATTTTTAGTTATGAAAAATAAAATACATAAATTTTGTGTCACAGTTTGTTAAGACAAAAAACGACATGTATTCATTGATTCGCAATAATAAAACAAAAAAAAACACCAAAAACGCCTTTAATGTTGAAAATTTCTTTATTTGATCTTTCAAATTGTAAGATTTTCATGTCTATTGTATGCACTGTTTGCTGCTGGCGCGCGCGCGCTGAGGCTTGCATTGCAACACAACACAATAAATGTACGATTATTGAACAGAGCGCGCCGGTATTTCGTATAGTTGTGGTGAGAGTGAACAATATCTGCCCAGAACGAGAAATAATCCATCTACGGTAGGGCAGAATGGAACGAAAAACGAAAGACTTCTGCCAATAATAATTCTAAATGCACCTTCACACTCTACCACACTACTTGGGCTCAATAATGCTCTCTAGCGCTTTCAGATGATTATCTGAATCCTGAATTGAGAATGCTGCTTGCTGTGATGTTTTGGCCTGCTCTTGCTAGGCATTGATTGGAATAGCCTACTGATCTACGTTTCACTGGATTTCGGCTGTCGGGTAATTCTTTCGATTGGAGTAGTACGATGTGAAGTAGGCGGGTAATACGCATAAAATGATACTTTTTTTTGGTTGGGTGTTGTCACTAGAGACACGATTAGATTTATTCTTGCTGATTCTCGCGCAAAACATATATATAGTCTAATAAATCGTGTGATATAAAATCAAGCAGCAGCAAAACGAAACGGGAGACAATACTCCAAAAAATACACATGAATTACATTCTCGCTTTAGTTTCTTAAAAAGCCAATCAACATTGCTAGATTTTTTTTTGTCTGATTCTCAATGATTTCCAATAGGTCTTTTTTTTCTTTCTTTCTTAATTATAATAGTTTACTACCTTTTTCAGTTGAATATACGTGGATAATTTGATTATTCTATTCTTTCTGCATTTTTTTGCACACTTTTCCTTCGAACCTTCTCCTAGCTTCACCACCTACATGAACAACCTCTAGATTGTGTGATCATATGCTGTCCCGCCATACAACGATTCGAGCCATGCGTGGGTAATGTTTTTTGCTGCGTTTAATTCTTCGTCAAGCATCAGCAGTTTTGTGTTTCTTATCGAAATTCTAGCGACTGTCGTCGTGTTCTGTGAATGTTTCGTGAAAAACATGAACCTGATAGGAAACAATATTCGTTTTTTTTCTCTCTCTCTTCTATACGCCTACTGTTGTGACGAGTTCTGCGCCAAATATTGTACGGGTGGTTGGCAAAGTTTTTCAGAAACATTCCGGTTTTCCAGCACTTCAGATTCAAATCTTATGAACATCCGGTTCAAATAAAAGGGATTCATCATCATAATTTTGACTTGAAAATTCATAATTTGGTAGTTTCTAGATGAAATTCTGACATAGTTTTATGGCAACGTTTTCGTGCCAAACCTGGTCAAGATCTTACGTAGATCCATGGCTTTTATAATAATGGTTCCCTTGATCAGAAGGCGAAATTTCATGCATTTTAGTTAGTCTATTCAGCAGTAAAGGTGCTGCCAACCCTCAATGAACAAATTTGGCGCAAAGTCCGTCCATTTTAAGCACGGCTAGATATACAATAATAGAAAAGCCAATAAACCAAAGCAATAAAGAGTTCCGCGAATAATAGGAAAGAAGAATCGATTCAAGATAGGTTCAAAGTCTTCGGCTAATCCCAGGAGATACTTCGATGTTCACATTTCTGTTTTGTTGTCTTGATTCGTGAGTACTTAGAACTTGTCGTGCTTCAGTAGGTAATGCTGATGATTTGTTCCGTCTTTCGTTCGTTTTGTTTGGAAAATACCTTACAATAGGGCTTGGATTTTGTCTGTTTTACACAATTGTATTGTTATATAAAGTAAATTTTCTTGACATACTAAAAATAGCAGTAAATATTAATAATGTATCAGATGCAGATTTTTCCCATTTTTTATATTAATTGTAATTAATATTTCTTCTGAGAGAAGCTGATTTCCACTGTTACCTAGGGAAGAGGGTCACCTAGAGGCATAACTTTGCTTCATTCCACACACCCGTCGCTCATCGTTTCTCCCTAGCTGTTGGCAGGCTTACTGTTCTTCATCGCCCAGCTCCTGCTTGATCTTGGAAAAGTCAAAGTCCTCGCCGGTGCCGCGCTTGAAGATATTCAGCACATCCAAACAGGTCGTCTCGAAGTGCGTTGTGGCATCGTACGATTCCGAGATGAACACCTGCGACTGCAGTCCATCGTCGGTCGGTTCATAGTAATCCGACACGCAGACGAATTTCTGCGCGATCGTTCCCAGCAGGTCTAGACCGGGCTTGATTTCCGCTTCCGGGTTGTCCGTTTCCACCGTAGTCGATACCATTCCGATGAACCAACCCTTGGCCGAGACCTGGTGTGTGGAACTGATCAACGACACGTAAATGTCCGACTTGCGACCGACCTGCTTCTGCGGAATGATGATCTGCGTGGATAGGGCATCCTTCGTGTTGGCAATCGGATGGTCCAGCAGACAGATGCAGCGGATTACCTTGCCCTTGATGCGTACCTACCAAAAACGAAAAAACAAATAAGTCCTTCTTCTTTTATCATACAACAAGGAAAAGTTTTCACTTGAACGTTACATTTTTGCCTTCTAACGATCTTTGCCCAGACCCATTCCCCCAACAACACTTCTTACCTTATCCGGCACATAGGTGGGATCACAATAGACTTGTTTGCACTTGGCTACTTCCTCGCCGGAGCGCACGCCCACGACCTTGCCACTGGCGTCGTACACAATCTCATCGATCGGTTTGTCCAGCATGTACGTTCCACCGTAGATGGCGGACAAACGGGCGAAGCCCTGTGGCAACTCGCCCAGCCCGTACATGGGGTACAGATACGGCGACTTGCCGTAACGTGCCAACGAGTCCGAGTACAGCTTGATGCGGTTGATCGTCTTGACGGCCGGTTCCACCAGGTAGTCATCGTCGCGGTACAGCGCCAGCGCGTGGCCAACAAAGTCCTGAGTGTTCTTGTCCAGGCCGAAGTGGTCGTACAAGTCCTGCATGTTCCTGCTCATCGGGTCGAAGTCCTTCCAGGTCTTGGGGTCATCCTGGATAAAGTCCTGCACGTAGATCAGGAAGTTGCGGAAGCGCCGTTTTTCGAACATTCCTGAGGAGCAGAGAAAGACATTGAAGAACAATGTTTATGAGAATTCCGGCAGCTTCGGCGAGTATGATGATGTATTACGACAATTGGGTTTTTAAATTAGGAAAAATGTATTAATTTTTTGATTTTATACGAAAGAGCACCTTTTTCTGAACCACTATGATTTTTTTCAGATTTTTAGAACTTTATTTTGGTACCTAAAATCGATTTCGAAGAGATTTATCGAAATCACCTTTTGACAGCTGGGCAACTGCTTGACAGCTCCGCCCAGTACAGAATGCGACGAGGGGTGATTCGACAAATCGCTCCCATACAAACTTCAAATTGATTTTTAAATAGGTTCCCGGGCACCAAAATTCATGAAAATTTGGATTTCGGCTCAGTTTTGCATGCAGATTCAGAATATGGAATTATCTCAACACCATTAAAGAAGCCTATTGCTTAGATTTTAAATGTCGAGAAGGCGAAACGACAGTAAAAAATCAAGAAATTTTATTATATTCCACTTTTTCAAAAATTATAAATGAAACACTTTCACACGATTTGAAGGATACAACTTTTTTCATAAGCATCGAATCACTTTGCGATTTTTGACAAAGTTTTGACGTGACATTTCCTTAAGACAAAGTTTTTTTGGGGAAATGTTTTTTTATGGAATTCTATGAAATGTTTTCAGGAAAGTGTTATAGAATCGCCAGAGTTGACATTGAAACGAATAGTGAATTATTTTTTATATATTTTTAGATATAATCTTTTTAAATGTTACGATAAAGTTCTAATTGTTAATATTTAGAGACTTTAAAGGATTTATTTATTTATTTATTTGTTTGTGTTTACATCAACAGACTTTCTGTAGTCCCAATGACTTATTCCCATCTAATTAATTGGTTCAACTTATTATTCCTACTAAGAACACTCGTTTCTTTGATTCAAAACGATATGTACCTACATAACTATACAGCAAACCCAACTCAAAGCACACCCTAATGCCGTTATTCTTTTTTAACCTGGGTTGGAACTGGATTGGCGGAAAATGTGTAAACAAACAATGTCAAACAAACTTTAGTACAAGCGAAACCGAAGTCGGGTTGGGGTTGAAACTGTGATCTGATCCAGTAGTTCCAACCCAGGTTGGAACTGGATAATAAAGAAAAACGGCATAAATTTACACTCGACAACTAATACACGACACCCGACCAAAAACTGTCGGATGATGTGCGGTCAAGCGAAGAGAGCTAAAAGCACCAAGCCCCGTATAGATTAAAGAGTGTGTCATTAGATTCAATAAAGCAGTGGATAGTTCGGTTACGAAAAGTTGGTACAAGCGAACACACCTCTTTTTCTGCCACCTCTTTGCCTGCTCAATCAAGCACACAATCAATAATCGGATGTTGTAACAAGCACATGATTTTCGGGTTTCGTTTTCTTCTCCGGGAGGTTGGTGCTTTATTTTATGTGGGACACTTTGAAGACGTTAGGTACGGTGGGCTCACGTCAGTTAGTTGGGTACCTACTGCCTGTTATTTTTGTTATTTCCGCTTATTGCTGGACATGATACCAAATTGGCATTGAGGCGTTAAGGGGGAAATCAATTTGGATTTTCTAACACATGCTTGCAAAATTTTCTCACGTGTGTGAGTTTTCAATTGAAGATGAAGAAATACTCGGATTTTCACCACTATCTGATATTGAGTTATTTTAAAATTTGCTTCATCGCTGGCTCAGGACACTTACCTTTTCATTGAGACCAAAAAACACATCATTTTCACAATATTTAACTGCAAAACTGCTATTTTATAAATTGTGCGCTATCCCGGTCAACCATTTCTTTAAATATCTTTACATTTCTTTATGAAGACCTTTAAAGACGTTCATATCGAAAATCGATAGCGATCGTCATCGTTTCTTAAAGAAATCTAAATAAAAACAAAGTCACTTCGTTATCGATTGATAAATATGTTTAACGATACATCGATAATAAAAATAGTGGGTTCTGCTTTATCGATCGACTGGCGGAGGATCCAAAAAGCTAAAAACAACAGCCACCTCACCGCCACCACCCACCCTTCCTGTGCATGTTTATGATTTTTTGTTAACATTTCTTATATTGGGAATTGAACTAACATTTAGATAAGCTAGGAGATATTATTTTGAAACTTACTTACTGAGCCACACGCTACTACAATGATTATGGGTGGCCTAAAGCAATCAAGTATTCAACAAATGATTGCATTTTGCGAGACCTTTTGCAATTTCCAGGTACAACAGAATTATTCTAAAATCTCTCCGGTATATACGAACTGAGTCATTTAGAAACCATTTTCTAGCATAAAATATGGTCCACATCATTTCACAAAGTTCCCGAGTGCAGGAGAATGAGTTTCGGAGCTGTGAGTTTTGCTGGAAGACGAAAATCACGCACCACGGGATGGCTTCCTGATATCAACGGAAAGTCCAAAATACCTACCAATACCATACATTTCTGCTTACGTTGCTGTCTCGTGGAGCGATCCGATTAGCTGCGGCCTAAATCGGATCTCAATCTGGATCTAGAAAGCATTTTTGCGCTCGGAAAACCCTAGGAAAATCTGTCTTGATTCAGCCTGTTTTCGTTTTTTTTTTCTAATTCGAGCAAAACCAAAACATTGCTTCTTGTCATATGAGATATCAGTACATCTTTACTCAGCTTCACGCAACGATACCGAACAGAACGGTAAAGGAGTATCGTGACTAATCTTTGTGCATCGATATCAATATGCAAAGTAACATTGATATCGAAAATTGAATATATTCCGACAAATATGCATGAAGAAAACCAAAGTTCCAGCAACAGCATGGAAAATAACGAAATTAAGTTACGTTTCGGTAGAGGTTTTTATCGTATGATCGATAAAGGACATTGTTCATGTTTGGTTATCGATCGATAAAGTTGTTTGAATATATGTAACGTAATAATCAGTAAAGAATAGTCGACGTTAATCTTTATATTTTGGTAAAGAACTTTAACGAAGTTTGTGAAATGGTTGACCGGGATCTTTCCGAATTTCCCCCCCAACGCACACCAGCTCGCACCATGTCACAAGCACTATCTTACCGGGAACAGTCTCATTTTTTAATTGCCTCTCAAAGCGTCATTACTTCCATAACCGTAGTGTAAAATGTTTCACCGGCTTCACAAATGGAATAATATTCACTATAACACAAAAAAGTCCGCGGCGATAGCCACACAATCGCGAAAACTGCACAAAATCGTTTTTCACTTTCCAGCCGGCGCGGTATTTACTTCCATGTAGTGCACAACCATGGTGTGGCATATATTGATTTGCTGTTTCTTTTATTCTACCATTGCCTATGAGCGCATATTTCTTGCGTCACATGCACAGCGTGATGAACAAGTTGAAGATGGGAAAGAGACAAATGAAATGCACTAAGGGGCTGTCCATTAATTACGTAAGGGTTTATGGAGGGAGGGGGGGTTTGAGAAATCTTACGCGCCATACAAAAATATTTAGGTTCTCATACAAAAAATCTTACAAGGGGGGGAGGGGGTGTCGAAAAATCGCAAAAATCCCCTTACGTAATAAATGGACAGCCCCTAACGAACCTGCCTCATCTGCTCATCCGTGTGCAGAAGTGTTTGATTCCTCTCTGTAGAGTCAGTTGGCGCTTTCACCAATACATACAAATTGTGAGTTGAACCTTGCGAGGTGCCTAAATACAATTGATCATTAGTGGTCAGACGGGATTTTTTTTTGTAGAGTGACTAGATGGAGCTGCAGGACAGCTAATAGCAAAGCCTGGACCCTTTTCCCAACGTTCCTCCTACTTTTTTAATTCTTTTTGAAGGTTCCTAGCAGCACGCCGAGGGATATGTGCGCACAATCGTCTCACGTCTATAATATGGAGGAGCACGAAGCATTTGCGCGGACAACGACAGTTCACTAGACCTTTGGATAGGACAGAGAACGTAATCCTTCAGAAGCAGTTCACCAGCCGTGCACGGAAAATGTCGTCCAGTAAGCCACAGTTGCGTACTGACTCAGAAGGTTACGGTAGAAGGTGTGAAAGTTTCGGTTTTGTCATATGGTTGATTTTGTACATAGGGTAGAAGCTTCAGTTTTGGCCAGCCCGGAGTTTTGGCCATAGTGCGATATTCTGCCTGTAACGATCTAAATTGGCATAAATTTATTTTTTACTAGTAGATTCTAATATAATAATATGATTGCAGCTGTTAAACCATACATTTTGATTAAAAACCAGAAGAAAAAAATAATTTTCCTTAAAAAATCAGCTCCCATATATCTATTTTGGCCAGGGTGCTTCTAATTTGGCCACTCCCATAAGAAATACACGTGATTGGCCAAAATAGAAACCAAGCTAAGAATATGGCCAAAACTGCGGCAAGACTTCTATTTTGGCCAGTGCCACATTTAATACAAAAATCAAGTATTAGCTTGATTTCTGCATTTTTCTAATAAAGTATAGATCGAAACCTTTGATTTAACACATTGGTAGTTTTCATTGGATTATTGGTTATTTTTATAAAAATAATTTCCCTTAGACTGGCCAAAACCGGTGCCCGCACCCTATTTATTTTAGGTCATGTCAAGGTTTAAAGAATGTAATTGTTTAAATTCATGTAGTGTCCTGTAATTCAGTAATCGTTAGTGTGTCTATGATCTATTAGATAGCCGATGTGTTCGTTATGTCCGTTATTTTATGTGTTCGTTATGTTCGTTATTTTTGTTGATTTTCATTTTAGTACTGTTTTTTTTTCTTGGAAGTTGTCTTTCGTCCATATCCCTAGCACTATCGGCATCAATCCAAACAAGTCCAAACTATAGGAAAATATTCATACACTCAATTGAAACTTGTAAAAATCTCTACTTTGTCATAAATAGGATACGTTAGTCAAAGTCAAAGTAGTAAGTTTTTGTCGATTTCGTCAAATATGCGTCTTAAGTCTTGATCACACGTTAGATTCGAATCTATAAGCAAGCACTATTAAATGCTGCACTTTCCCACTATTAGTTTCTTAGTTTTTTTTTCAATTGATATGGCAAGAAAACATTGTTAAGTATTAGGCATTTGAAACATATGAGGGTTTACTCACAAAACTATCAGATATAAAAATAATGAAAGGGAAAATCAAATTACATAAGTAAACCAAATGTTGAAAACTTTCGGTGATGAATGAATGAACTGTTGGAGGCGCATTAAAGTGTTAGAGGTGATATTTTCATTACAAGAATTTAAATTAACATCCTTCATTTTAATTCCGTCAAACCCTGTGATCTTGGCCAGGGATAAGTGAAATTTATGACTTTCAACAATAATCGTAGTGTCACCAAATCTCTCTCTCTCTTCTTGGCGTAACGTCCTCACTGGGACAAAGCCTGCTTCTCAGCTTAGTGTTCTATGAGCACTTCCACAGTTATTAACTGAGAGCTTCCTCTGCCAATGACCATTTTGCATGTGTATATCGTGTGGCAGGCACGAAGATACTCTATGCCCAAGGAAGTCAAGGAAATTTCCTTTACGAAAAGATCCTGGACCGACCGGGAATCGAACCCGTCACCCTCAGCATGGTCATGCTGAATACCCGTGCGTTTACCGCCTCGGCTATATGGTCACCAAATCATAAGAGGTTATTATGTTCTTCCTAGGTTTTTTTTTTGCCTCAGTATACGTCTGTTTCTCTGTGGTACAACCTAGAGCGACTAAAATAACCGGATGTCGCCTTAGCATACGCGTAGAATCTCGAGGCCGGACGAATCGACGGAACGAATGGTTCGACGAAGAGTGCAGAACGGTTTTGAAGGAGAAGAACGCAGCGCGGACGGTAAGGGACCCGACAGAATGTGGAACGTTACAAACAGAAGTGGAAACGGTTCTACCCTATTTGGCATAATGCTGTTTGGCATGTCATTTGGCATAACGGCCATTTGACATAATGGCCATTTTGCATAACAAGGATTATGCATATTCTTACCAAGAAGACTGTTCTTCGTATTATGCCAAACGGCATTTTGCCAAATGACCATTATGCAAAATGGCCTTTATGCCAAATGGCATTATGCCAAACGGCGTTATGCCAAATGGCATTATGCCAAATGGGGTAGAGCCGCGGAAACAGCAGACCCGCATCTTTCGGGAGAAAAAGCGCCGCCTGGGAGAAGCGGAGTGTAAAGAAATGGAGCTGCTGTGCCGTTCTCAAGAAGCACGGAAGTTCTACCAGAAGCTCAACGCATCCCGCAACGGCTTCGTGCCGCGAGCCGAAATGTGCAGGGATAAGGGCGGAGGCCTCTTGGCGGACGGACGTGAGGTGATCGAAAGGTGGAAGCAGCACTTCGATCAGCATCTGAATGACGTAGAGAACGTAGGCACTGGAGACCACGGCAACGGAGGAAACGACGATGCCAGTGCAGCGGAGAACGGAAATAAACCAACTCCCACGCTGAAGGAAGTTAAGGATGCCATTCATCTGCTCAAAACTAACAAAGCAACTGGTAAGGATGGTATCGCAGCTGAACTCATCAAGATGGGCCCAGAATAGTTGTCCAGCTGTTTGCACCGGCTGATAGTCAGGATCTGGGAAACCGAACAGCTACCGGAGGAGTGGAAGGAAGAGGTTATCTGCCCCATTCAAAAGAAATGCGACCATTTGGACCATTCAGAGCGATCACTATTTTGAATGCTGCCTACAAATTTAACTTAATCATTTTATGGCTATATCGGTCTTTTTCTACTCAGAGTATAAGGGAGTAGAGATCAAAGTGGATAATGAAATGATAGATATGATAGTATCCGCTAGGTTGCGAACAAGTGCTACAAAGTGCTATCCCAGATCATCTTCCGCCGACTGTCACCAAGAACGAATGAGTTGGCGAAGTTATCAAGCCGACTTTATCGTCGGCCGGTCAACAACGGATCAGATCTTCACCGAACGGAAAATCCTCCAGAATACCAGGTCCCAACGCATCACCTGTTGTTCATCGACTTCAAAGCAGCATACGACAGTATTGACCGCCCAGAGCTATGGAGAATTATGAACGAAATCGGTTTTCCTGGGAAGCTGACTAGACTGATTGAAGCAGCGATGAACGGTGTGTAAAACTGCGGGTTTCGGGTGAACTATCCAGTTCATTCCAATCTTGCCGCCGGGGACTGCGACAAGGTATGGACTCTCATGCCTACTCTTCAACATCGCTCTGGAAAGGTGTGGTGCGACGATCCGGGCTCAACAGCCAGATGGTCAAAAATTCTGTATGTGGCGCTGATATAAAATCCACATCAAGCCAGTGTTGGTAAGGGCCCATTCATAAACCACGTAGACTTTTTAGGGAGATGGGGGGGGGGGGGGGTGTTGGGTGTCAAGCCAAAGTCTACGCTCCATACAAATTTCAAAATTTTTGTATGGATGAAAGTCTACGAGGAAGGAGGGAGGGGGTCTGGGATGGCCAAAATTTGGTCTACGTGGTTTATGAACAGCCCCTAAAAACTTAAATTCTCAAATATCATGCTTGAGTTGTTTCACGCGCGATTTTGACTCGCCATTGTGCTAACTTTTGTTTTGATATCAACAGCCTGAAGACTGCTGCGATGCTGCTGGGTGGGTGACAGTATCTGTTCGATGTCGACACTGCGTCTGTATCGCGGGTATCTCCTAGCGGCCATATCGCCGCCGCCCAATATGGATTTATTATGAGCGCCGCAATAGGGAAGAATTCACGAATCAGTCATTTCAATCTCACTTCCATCCTCTTTCGCACTTTATATAACGAACTAAGGGCCGATTTCTTCACCACGGCCTAACCGGTAAACCAGGCTTACCCATATAGTTAAACCTGGTTTAACGCTTAAGCCAGGGTGAAGAAATCGGCCCTAAGCTAATTTAGTATGGTATTAATATATCATTTTCTACTTTAACCAGTGAAGAGAATTGTCAGACAAAAGAAGCACAAAACAAGCAACAAACAAGGTGCGACGATTCTCTTTATCCCTACTGGTAACAGATAATGACATGATCTCGATTTTTTTTTTGTTGCAGACAAAACGGAAGCTGAATTTGTTGCGTACTTTTCAACTCGTGAATAATCAATTATTACTAACCCAAAGTCGAAACTGTTTGATGATAGAGCTTCACCAGAGTTTCAGCACATAACATAAGTGGAACTACTAAGGAGAATGACGACGAAAAGTTGGTTCTTTTTGCTTCGAAAAGAATAGGTATAACTGGTATACAGCACACCGTTCTGTCATCGATATTCGTAAACAAAAACTGGCATGACAGCTCTCAATTATGTGCAGCTGGTATAAAACTGTGAAGTCTGGCTAATCCGATATTGAACACTTATGAGACAAAATTTAAAAAAAAAATCTCTTGAATTTATCAACAGATTTCTGACGAATACAGTTTTTTTTATAAAGCGGTGCTGTATGGCTCGTCAAAGCGAAAATGACAAAAGTAAAACTTAATTAGACAGGTCACCCAATCAGTGTAATTTATCCCTTTTGTAAATTATTTATGTAACAAACTGAGGCTTGCTTGAGATTCTAGTTTTGTAACGAGTTCTTTCTTATTGGTCTTGTTTCTGTCAAAACTGTCAGGTTTTTCAATTCTAATAAATCTAATGCACCGTGTGATGACCTGTACGTTTCTTCGGTGACCAGTAGGGGTAGTCGGGGTAATTTGGCCAATGGGGCAATTTGAGCACCTCATGAAAATCAACAAAAAACTAATATTTTTAACAAACAGACCTTACAGTTCTACTAATGGTCTGATATGGAAGCAATTGAAACGTTAGAACGAATTAGTTTAAACCCACAGTAAATTAGAAAAATGAAATTGAAAAACGTTGGCCAAATTACCCCGAAGAGGGCTGAATAAAAACACAACATAAGACTCCTGTTGTTCAAATACATTAGATAGCTTTACAATTAGTTGATTTTCTGTATACATCAAGTTACCACACTACAATTCAATGTCTATCGGTGCATATTAAGTTTGTATTACATTAGGCGAAAAAATTGCTCAAATTACCCCGACGGTTTAAAATCGATGCAAAATTCATACTTTTTATAAAAATCTATTTTTGGCATATAAACACTATTTGACTTTGATATTTTCATGTATCTTGCGTAGTATTATCAGAATCACTATGACCATACGATGACCGGGTGATTTATCGTTGTTTTCTGCATGTTAAGACAACTTTTGCTTAGGGTGGCCAAACCACCCCGATTTACCCTAGAAAACATGATTTTAAAAGCACTTACAGCGACAGGTCGAACAACACAATGTCGACGGGACAAAAGACAAAATGAAAAAATAAAAATTACCTGATTTTCAAAGATCGATAATATTTCCAGGAATGAAAAAAAGTCTACGAGTTTGATCCCGCTTAAATCTGCGCACTAAGATCTCGATCTTGAGCTCGGATTTTTTTTTTGCTGAGCTATAACTTAAACTTTACTACCGGACTCGACTACCGATTATCAAGAATTCAACAGCTGAGCTGGCTCGACAATGTAGCTCTTCACAATAACAACAACAACACAATGAAGTCATCGAGCAAACCAAGCTTAATTTGCTGTTATTTTCACACTACGCGCGTTCGTTGCTATCGAGGTTGACATGCCCGAAAAACCGGATTAGTGCGGCGATACTGTGCGTTATACTAGTTTGACGTCTGCGACAACGGCGACAACAAAGCACGCACGAGGTGGCTACTCAGCAGTCGTGCGAGGGGCGACTGAAGGCAAAAAAGCTTGAAGCGATGATAATATTTTAACATAAATATTGAGGAATTTGCTCAAAAGTGCACGCGGCCTATCGCTTCCGAAAGGTACAGCCGCGATTTTCACTCCCAGTTTACTTCATCCTTATGGGAAATAACATTGCGGCGTTTCCTACGGTGCGGCTGTTCCTTTCGAAAACGATAGACCGCGTGAACTTTTGTGCAAAGCCCCTTTTTGAAACATTTCAACGACCGCGCGGTGTTTATGTTTCAAGAAATCTGACAATAAAAATTCGTATATTTTAATCATTTTAAGATTGAGTTTTGCCACCGCTAACTAAAATAACATTGAACGCACTCTTTCTGTTGGTGCAATGAATGCATGGTTCGTTCAGCTGCTAAATGCTATGCAATCTGACGTTTGAGTATTTATTTTATCTCTCCGAAGATTTACTCGAAAGTTTACCAACGAATGAAAAATGCAATACATACTTTTTTTTTATTTCATTGCGGATAAGAGGCGGAAAAGTGTAACTTGTAAAGAAGATCGTTTAGTACAACATGAAAAAATGATCAATGTGCGTTATAAACGATTTTTTTGACATCCCGATATATTTATTATGTAGAAAATGCAGCATAAACGAAAATGTTTATGTAGCACGATGCTTGTATATAAATACCCAAAGTAAAAAATGTTAACATATTTAATAATTTTGTTCGACATGTTCAGATTGTGGGACCCCTCGTATATAACTGCTCAAGGCATACATTTAAAAATATCCTAAACTACTAAAGAATGAAAGTGAAATAATAACTGACAGAAACTCGATGTGAATTTTATATTTAACGGATTTCTTATATGAAATGTATTATTACAGATACACAGACTTGCATTTGCAGGTGCGGAGTACAAAAAGCACGATTTTTTAAACGTGTTGTACAAAATACAACAGCACGATCGCTCGAGGGTTAACATCACTCTCGATGCATACGCCGGCAGACACCGGATTGGCCAGCTAACAAAAAAAAAATCCGGAAGATTGATCGCCGGAGCCATAGCAAGACCTCCTCAAATTAATCACTTAAATTGTTCGGAAGTGCCCACCGGATCTAAGCGTATCTGAAAAAGAATTAAATGTTTATTTCCAAAAAGTGATTGTTCGGTTCTCTACGATGCGGAACTCGATAAGAAGAAGTGAAAAAAAGTGCAGTTTGCCTACCCGGGTAGACGAGAATATCTAAATCATATCTCAACTCGAACACTTTTTGCTGCTATAGCTCGATGTGATTTTGATGTGTCATTCAAAAATCTAAAGAGTATCACACGAATAGCTCAAAGTGATATGATTTCAGTTTTTATTCTTGTCGAAATAGCTCAAAATTTCTACATAAGAACAAGTTCAGCTCTTCTGCACGAAATGGAACACATACACCCATAGAGATGGCTCAATGTTAGTGAAATGCCTTGTGTCCCTTTCTGAGCTGTGGAAACGAAGAATCGCATGCTCTTATTCCCATGTTATTTACAACAGCGAGCCACAGTTGAGTGGTAAGTATTGCCGCCTGTGAATCCTAAGGTCATAGGTTCGATCCTGGATGCTGCCATTTTTTTTTATTTTTTTTTCTTGAAAAAAGTGACAAATCTTGTCTGCTATTGTTTTGATCTTGTAATATCTTATCGAGCTATTATTAAGTAGTTCACCATATTAGATTTTGCTATTATTTCTGTTCTTTTACCTCTTATATCAATCAAACCAATATTAGTTTTTGCTCTTCAGTAATTCAATCAATCATAACTGAATATGTTATTCATCAGATTTTTCCATGCTGCGCCATGGCACTTTTTGGCAGCGTCACTCTTTTCATAGGGTTCTCACTCCTGTCACCAGATGCGGAGGGATCGTTAGCTTCCGTCAAATTTGCCTATTTGTAACACTATCCTGCTGAGCCTATTTTCTCTACCTTTTCCTCTACCTTTTAATACCATATACCTCTACCTTTTACTTACATCACGCGAAGCAGTAGCATCATGGGTTCTATAGAGATGGGTGACATTTCAACACACTCAGAAATAAAAGTATACACGGAATTACTATTATTTATGCATTTTGTATCCGCATCTCTCTCACTCTCTTTCTGTTTTCATGCTATCTGGTGCTTCTACTGGGTTGACAAAACACTTCTCTTCAACCCAGACTAAACGGCAGATAGCATATGAAAACAAAAAGAGAGTGAGAGAGATGCGGATACAAAATGCATAAATAATAGTATTTCCGTGTATACTTTTATGTCTGAGTGAACGATCAGTGTGATACTTTGTTTACAATTCACCTGCTCGAGCGGGAGACTCAAGCTTGACAGCCTATCTTATATCGTTTTTTTTTGTTTCAGTTCCAACCTGGTTTGGAACTGGATGAATTCACGGTTGCAACCCTAACACAACTTAGGTTCGATTGTGTTGCACATTTGTTTGACTTTATTAATTTCAGTATTTTCCACAAGTCCAGTTCTAATCCAGGTTAAAAACCACGAAAGGAAGAAAAAAAAACCTGCCAGTAGTGAACATGCATAATTAAACATGATACATATTGAATCCTTAGATTCTTTTTAAATGTTAAGCTCGTAACTAGTATAATGGTTTTGACATTTCGATGTTCCTTATACCATACACGGGGAAACGAAATAACTCAAAATTAAGTACTTTCCACTCATCTTGACAGCTAAGTAAAACCAGTCAAAATTGAGTTATTCACATAGTACTTAATTTTGAGTGGTTTCACAATAACTTCGGTTTGCGTTATTTTTACTTATCCGCAATCAGTAACTATTGGATTAAAACTACTCAAAGTGAAGTGTTGAGCTAGAGCTGATTTTGTCGAAAATTGATGAATGAATGAGAATATTCATTGGTATATAATTAAATGCAACCGTATGGCATTCAACAATTTTATTATTATCATAAATACTCCATATATAAATATACACTTCATATAACAATTCTATTTAATTTTATTCATGATGCTGCTATCCGGATCTCATTGTTGCTCCTACTGGTGGCCGGCAAGGTTTCCGTTTCCATCGCTATCATCCTTCGTTGGAAATTCTGTTTTGGTGCGAAATCTCGACGTTAAATTGTTTATGCCACTTGAAAGTATTCACAACTTACCTATTAAATATAGCGGATGATACAAATGTTCCGGCAATCAAATGACACATCAGCGGCGGACAATTCTTTCATGTCATGTTGGGCATGCGGTACTCCGTTTCGGCTCGGCGTTAGCTCTAAAAATCAATTAATTCCAATTAGAACAATTTTAATAATAATGAGAATCGAAAAACTTACCCACAATGAGGCAGCTTTCAGTTGAAAACGTAATTTAATCTATTCACTTCAGGCAAGATGGCGCACGGCTGAAATTTTCATCCAAAATTAAGTACAAGTTCAATACTTAATTTTGGATACTTTGGAAGTGGGAGAAGTAAACAAAATAATTTTAGAAGATGACAACTATGAAACTACTCAAAGCTAAGTGTTTTGATTGTTCTTCCTGGTTGATTGAAAAGTATTTAAAGCTGAGAACATGATAGTATCCAAAACGATAGTCTTTTGAAACAAGTGCAGTAAACATTATGTAAATATGTACATGCGTCATTTATACTGACTCCCACATCATCATAATGGAAGTCATCATCATTTTTCCTTGTCATTACCTTCACTTCACTTATTGCTATTGTGGGAAAGTCTCCAACAACAACGTTGTACTCTTTACATCAAATGACATCCCAAAATCCTAAATGGGTTTTGCATAGTTCTGCGTCCTGCTGAGGTTTTCAGTTGTCCCCCTACATATTACCGTTGCTTTATCTTCTATTCCAAAAAGAGACACACAACGTCAACCCGGTCTCCAAATTCGCAAGCTGTCGCAAAAACATCTCTATTTGCGCGTAACTTGGTCCTGACAAATTGTTTAAAACTCGAAGCACCGACTGTTGTCCGAAGTAAACTGGTGTGGGCTGTAGGAAAAAGAATGAAGAAACAAACCAAAACGATAACACCGAAAAAGACCTGGGAGGCAGCTTTACATGAAACGATGGAACGATTTCCCCCAGAGAAGCAATGTCATTCCGTATTGTGGTGAACCATGTGCGTGCTGCCAACAGCGATGAAGATGCTGATAGCAAACTCCCACCGCCGCACCGGGAGCCCGGGGAGCATTTCTCCAAATTTACCAAAATTGATGCGAAACACGAACGGTAAATAAATCAAATCCAGAAATCTCTCGACTCAAGTGGCTCGTCCATGACTGCGGATGACTGTATGTCAGCGATGACACTTTGATGCATTGACTGATCCATTGTTCGATGTTCATTGTTTGGTGATGCTTGTTTGATTCCAATCAAGTTTGATGAGCAGAATGATGTAAACACTATTTGATTCTTAAATGATCTGGTATTGCTTATGAATGAGAAGCTTTTGTATTTTTTTCCGAATTAGGAATTTTCCGTAGATTGACATCATCAGTCTCATCAATAATCACCGTGTATTTCAGTATTCTCACAATAAATACTCTGCATCCTCACTATACGTTTTCCGGCAAACTTATACGAATTGTGTATTCCTAAGTGTTCATGGATCTTGTGGTTCCTGCATTGCCGCCACATTACAGTTTCAGTCGGTTATCCAGTTTTCTATGCAAGGCCGAATGTTTTTGAATGGATGCTTCCAGCTGTCAAGTAATCGCTTAACTTGATTTCAATGTCAAAATTTCTACATATACTTAAACACATTTACTAAGAACATCGCATACTTTCAGGCGTTTTCATAGGGTTTAATAAACTTAAAATTTAACTAAAACATATAGAAAACTTGTAAAAATTTTACGTAGCTTTTCGCTTTCTGAGGTGTTGTAGACATGCTTGGTGGTTTAGTGGCTTCCGCTTCTGATTCGTATACAGAAGGTCCTGCGTCCAATCCCTCGCCCGACGGGTAACGGTACACACATATATACCACTGCAGTGACACTATGACTACACAAATTCATGCAGATGCTAACCAACAATTTGATCAATGAATAACGGAAAGTTGAGGATTTTTCTTTACGCTGATATCTAGTTAGTGATTAGATGTTGTGCTCCATTGAATAAAACTGGTGAAAATTATGCACATTTGATAGATATTAGCATGTGAAGGTGAATGTCAGGTCAATGGTGGTAACGTCGACTATGCGATCATGGGCCACGGTGTGTTGTGTAGAACAACTTTAGATTAAAAAAAAATAAGTAAGTCTGAAATTTTGCCCAATGATACTTTGGGCCATTCCCTTCAAATTGCTGGGTAGGTGGAAAACATCCATCGGGGGGTCTAGAACAAAATTTTTTTTAAAGGTTTTTCATGCAAAAACTGTTATAAGCGTATATAGTAAATTATTGCATCTCCTACAAATAGTCACAACTTTTTTGTCTTTGAAGATAGAACCAAATTTTCAGGCGTTTCGAAGTAGTAGGCGTAGATGACTGTGTGGAAATTTCATTGAAATATGTTGAATAGTTTTGAAATAATAGCAAAACTTTCAAACGCATTCCAAAATACTAAGCTTAGTAACAAAAGTCCAACAAAATATCTAATTTTTTATATAATACATGAAAAATATTTAATTCTAAGCACCTTGAGTCGTTATTAAGGTCTTGACTAAGTATCAAATTGCAAGCGAAAGGCTTTAGGGGAGCGTGGCGCAATAATTTGGATTACAAAAAAAAACTGTTTGTTATTTTTTCGAAAGATAAGATATGTTGAAAATATTCTGTTGAAAATATTCTACTAGTAAACGACGCCCTAACAATGATCAATCACTCTTCCTCGTGCTTGAAGGTTTCAAATTACACAGAAAATATTTTTTGAGACATCATATGCAAACCTATAAGACTATTTAAATCATTGTTATCAAATTGCTTTTCCTAGGCTTTATGCTGAACAGCCTAATTTTCATGCTTAATGTAGAAACTTTTTCAAAAAGTACTCCGTTATTTCAACTATTCATTCACTAGTTAATATCTGTTATTTGTAAATAAATGATGGCATAAGCAATAAGCATCATATTGTTATTAAATTCAAAGACAAACTTAAGTTTAGGTCCAACAGCTATGTTAAATATCGTGGAATAATCCGGAAACTATGTTTAGTACCGTAAAGTTGCCTTTGATGGAATATTGCCCAGCTGAATTCTGGTTTGAATTGTGTCCTTCAAGACAATGGTTTAATGTAGACTCATGCCCACAACTTCAATGTTATTATGAGGTATTTAACAGAGTTAACTTGTTTTTATTCTTTGACTAAGGTGCAATACTATTTAATTTTGAGCTTGTAAACATTAATTCCAAAATATTTAGTTTCTGTACTTTTTCCTCGAAACAGAGATGTTTCCCAATCCTCGAGTGCTTTTCTTGGCTTACCAAATAACATTCAAATATTTGTTTTTAGGGAAGGCCGACATGCTCAGCAATCATGATAATTGTGTTTATTATAGGATTCGTAATAGAGGCATACTTGTACTTGTGAACATGTATACGCAAAACCACGTTCTTGAAATAAATAATTAATACTTTAGTGAAAAGCTACATAATGGCAGTTTGTGTGTGTTTTCCTTTTATGTATTTGACTGTGTATCTGTTCATCATTTGAAAAACAAGTTTTCACAGTACCGTCATCATAATGACTCAAGGAGCTTAGAATTAAATATTTTTCATGTATTATTATATAAAAATTAGATATTTTGTTGGACTTTTGCTACTAAGCTTAGTATTTTGGAAGGCGTTTGATAGTTTTGCTATTATTTGAAAACCATTCAACATATTTCAATGAAATTTTCACATAGTCATCTACGCATACTACTTCAATACGCCTGAAAATTTTATGGTTCTATCTTCAAAGACAAAAAGGTTGTGACTATTTGTAGGAAATGCAATAATTTGAAATATGCGCTTTTAACAGTTTTTGCATGAAAAACCTTCAAAAAAAATTTTTGTTCTAGACCCCCCGATGGATGTTTTCCACCGACCCAGCAAATTGAAGGGAATGGCCCAAAGTATCATTGGGCAAAATTTGAGACTGACTTATTTTTGACGTAGGACTACGTCTCTCTTTTCTATACCGGGTGTCATTCTAAATTTTCAGAAATCGGCCGCGTTACGTTTAAAGTGGAGATTTTGAGCGTTAATAACTCAGCCATTTTTCGATGAATTTTCAAAATTTTGGCTCCAATCGATTGGAAATCTTTACACCAATTATGTCCAATATTAACATTTGCTGATTTTCAATAACAAACTATTGAAAAATTGGGAAAAGTGAACCCATGTTTATTTCAGCCAATCACGATCGAGCACATTTTGGATGCTCCCGTCGAATATAAAAGCTACTGCTTCTTCGCATCTTCCATCATTTGTCTTTGTCGTCTCGAGGTGAACGCATCGAACGAGAGCTGCCCACTTTCTTCGTTTGCGTTTTCGTCATTCTTCTTTGACGGCCGTGTCGGCTCCGTGGCGGTGGTTTTCGGCAAGGGTGCTGTTGCACATTCATCTTCTAACCGTCTAACGCGGCAGACCAAGGAAGTGTTTGAACATCAGTTTGATCGACGGTGGTGACAGAGGCAGCAGTAAAATCCGGAATCGCACCCACGGCAGCAAGCGGCGGGCCAATTTTCGACGGCTTCCAGCAAACAGCACGGAGAAATCCAACACGCATTGCGTGGCATGATGAATTTATTTCAATTTCTTCCTAAAACCGTCAATAATTCAAACGGTTCTTTTCAGGACCATCAAAAATGCTTCCTAGAGAGTTAATTGGATAAATTTCCTCCATCGACCGAGAAAGTGTAGTGAAAACCAATAGTGAAAGATTGAATTCTTGGTGGTGGTTCAGCAACAGTGAAGGCGATCACTAATCTCATCCACGGCAGCAAGCGGCGGGCCAATTTTCGACGGCGTTCAGCATTCAACACGGGGAAATCTAACACGCATTGCGTGGCATGATAAATTCATGTCAATTTTCTGTCTGAAATCGTCCAATATTCAAACGGTTCTTTTCAGGACCGTAGAAAATTATTCCTCAAGAGTTGTGAATCAGATAATTATTTCATTCCATCGCTCGGTAAAAGTGTGGTGCAACCGAAAAGTGAAAAATTGTATGCTTGGTGGCCCCGCAACAATAATGATGCCGGCCACTAATGATTCCACCAGGAATTTAGCAACGCATTATCCTGTCCAGACCATTTTTCGTGAAACATTGTTTAATTTAACCATTTTTCGAATTAAAATAATCTAAATCTTCCAATATTTTGGTTACTTAATTCGTTATATGAAAATTTTCTTATTTCTCGGTTGATTAACCGTTTCAAGCGTCTGTTGCATGCGGGGCGGGACATGCAAACGAAATAAACTGGAAAGCCAATCGAATGGGAGGAGCTTCATCTGCCAATCTAGGGACATAAAAGCTGTTCCCCCTGATTTCTTTCGTCATTTTCGTTGGATCAGTCAGGCAGGGTGGATGTCACCTCCACAGCTGAGCAGTGGCACTTCAACCCAGCCGCAACTCTCGGCTATCGTGCGGATAGCACCAGGAATCTCATCCATGGCCGAAAGCGGCGTACCAGTTTTCGGTGGCATCCTGTATTTAGCAAAGAGAAAACCAACACGCATTGCGTGACATGATGTTTTCATGCCATTTCGTTCCTAAAATCGTCAAATAATCAAACGGTCCTTTTCAGGACCACCGAAAATAATTTCTCAAGAGTTGTAAATCAGATAATTTCATTCCATCAATCGAGAAAAGTGTGGTTCAATCGAAAAATGAAAAATTGAATTCCGGCCACAAATCGTTCCACCCAGAATTTAGCATCGCATTGTCCTATCAGAAACATTTTTCGTGAACATTGGGGAGCATCCAGAAATTACGTCACATTTAAAGGGAGGGGGGTCAGCAAAGTGTGACGACCCATACAAAAATTTCAGAGGTCCCTCCCATGCAAAACGTGTGACATAGTGAAGAGGAGGGGTTGAAAATGACAAACTTTTGTGTGCCGTAATTTAAGGACGATCCCTTGTTTAATTCTAGCATTTTTGGAATTAAAATGATCTAAATCTTTTTATATTTTGGTTACTTTATTTGTTAAATGTAAATTTCTCTTATTTCTTGGTTGAAAATCGTTTGAAGCGTCCGAAGCATGCGGGGCGGGTCATGCAATCGAAATAAACTGGAAAGCCAGCCGAATGGGAGGAGCTTCATCTGCTAATCTAGGGGCATAAAAGGTGTTCCCTCTGATTTCTTCCGTCATTTTCATTGGATCAGTCAGGGAGGGTGGAGGTGGACCTCCACGGCTGCGCAGCAGCACGTCAACTGCGACGAGTGGTATCACCAGGAATCTCATCCACTGATCACGGCTGCGGTGGGCCCGGCGATGGGCTCCGGAGCTGGGTAGCTGCGCACCAACCCAGCGACGACTCTCGACTATCTATCTGATAGAACCAGGAATCTCATGCACGGCAGCAGGCGGCGGCAGTTTTCGATGGCTTCCCGCATTCAGTGCGGATAATTTTCAATTGTCTTTCTAAAATCAACCGTTATTTGAAGGGACCTTTTCAGGACCAGAGAAAATTATTCTTTAAGAGTTATGAATCGGATAATTTTCGGATATATTCCATCGATCGGTAAAAGTGTAGTACATTCGAAAAGCGAATGGTTGAATGCTTTGTGGCTCAGCAACAGCAAAATCGATCACTAATCTTTCTACACGAAATTTAGCAACGCATCATCTTATTCGAACAATAATTGTTCGAATAAGATGATGCGTTGCTAAATTTCGTGTAGAAAGATTAGTGATCGATTTTGCTGCAATTATTGTGCCTGAAACATTGTTTCATTCTAATATTTATCGAATTAAAATGATCTTAACTATTCAATACCTCTATTAGTTTATCCGTTCGATTAGAAATTGTCTCAAAGAACGGTTGATTAGTCGTTTGAAGCGTCTGACACAATGTGGGCGGGTCATGCAAACGGAATTAACTGGAACGCTCGCCGAATGGGAGGAGCTTCATCTGCTAATCTAGGGGCATAACCACTATTTCCTCTGTTATCTTTCGTCATTTTCCTTGGATCAGTCAAGGAGAAGGGAGATGCCACCTCTCAGCTAGGCAGCTGCACACAAACTCAGCGATGACTCTCGCCAGGAATCTCATCCACGACAGCAAACGGCCGCATTCATACATGCAATAATTGTCTTGCCAAAATCTTCCGTTTTATAAACGGTCTTTTCCAGGATCAGCGAAAATGAATCCTCAAGAGTTATGATTCGGATAATCAAAAGCGACAGACTGAAAGCTTGGTAGTTCAGCAATAGTGAAGTCGGCCACTAATATGTTCTTCCTGGATGAAAACAACATTATTGTGGAAAAGGAGTTTCACGTTAAACTTTAGTTGAAAAGATCTATCTAACGCCGTTCAATTATCTAATAATTTTATCTGCTCGATGAAAATTCTCTCGTAGAACAGTAATTTGACAATTTCTCTTCAAAACGAAATAACTCTTGAACTAGTCAACATCTTTCCAAGTAACCGAACCAGTTGAATAACAGCTTCTTGAGCTAAAGTTAGCTTAAGAGTGATTTGTTTTACTCTTATACAGCAAAAATGTTTGTTGGGTTATAAATGCGTTCAGCGAAAGCGATCACACAACAACTTTACTCAACACATCAGTCCACCATTTGTATTATCATAACAACAAACATTGTATTATGGAATTATAAAAGTCGGAATCTCGTTCCAGCCTTTGTCCTACGTCAACATTGCGGTTATGTCTCAGACATTACCCACTCCTAGTTTTTTTGTTTTAAAGTTGCTCTATAAACACACCGTGACACGTCATGTAAATTTCATTTTAGTCATGTAAACTTAGTGTTATGATGGTTTACATGATATATCATGTAAATTTGTGTTGTTATATGTCATGTAAACTCTCAGAGTCATGCTGAATTACATGACATATAATGGAAGTTTACATGATATTTCATGTAAGCCTGTGGAGGTACCTGGGCACCCCCCACAGTAAGCTGTCCCTTACCGCGTTAATGCAGGGCTCTGGCGTGGTGGACCTTTTTCCCGTGCGACTCGTGGGATGAAAAAGTGAGCAAAAAATCAAAGTTTAGGTGGAAGTAGTGGTGCGATCAACCCCTTCGCAAGAAGCAGGTTGATGAGATCTCCGACAAGGAGAAGTGAAGAGATAGGCGCTGGGAGTTGCGTACGCAGCTCAAGCGTAGGTGCTCCAATCCACTTCCCGGCAAGCTAGCCGGTGGAAGTTATGGACGGAGCGTGGTTGTTGAGGGCCGTCTACCAAGAATCAAAAGGACGGTCCGCAAGAGAGGTGGCCGAACAAGGTGGAAGCGACTGCTCGCGACAAACGTGGCAAGCAATCGTAGAAGCGGGCGAGGCAGCCGTCAGGCGAGGAGCTATCTGGCGGTGCCCGAAAGGCCAGGTGAATCATTATCCCCGAAAGTCGGTAATAATGCTGGAAGGTCGGGCCCCCGCCAGGGTTCCCAGAAAGCTGGGAAGGGTGGGCCTGAAAAGGCTGGCCCGTCCCGGAACGATGGGAACAAGGGGTTGCGACCGTTTGTGGGCCCTCAACAGCCACAGAGCAGGGCGATCCAAGGGGAGGACCCCCCTTGGACGAAGGTAGAGCGGAAGAGGAAGAAGAAGGTGAATCCGCAGGTACAGTCGAAACCCGCTCGTTGAGCGACAACCTCGACCCAACCAACGAATCTGATTCGCTGGTTGGGTGAAGTGACAGGAGTAAAAAAATCCTGGAGGGGCGTTCGCATTCTTTGTTTTGGTCGCGTTCGAGTTGGAAGCAAAAAGTGAAATCGTGTTTATTTTTTAGTTTGTTTTATACATTTTTGTACATATTGGTACGTATTATTATTACAACCGAGATTACAACATATGCGATAATTATCTACTCCTATTTTCAGTCGGTGAAAATGGAGATGGTTGGACAGGCTTCCGGATCAAAACGGAAACACACAACGCTCTCACTGGTCGACAAACTGAAGATCGCCGAAGAAGCGGAAGCTGGAGTAACGTCCCGTAAGCAGATCGCTAAAAAATGGGGAGTTGGGGAATCCTCGGTGGGCAGATTTCTTCAGAATAAGGCGGCGATACAACTGGCAGTAGAGAAGCATAGAGAACACGGGCTAAAGCATCGGAAAACGCTAAAGGAGCAGCATTATCCGCTGATGGAGGAAGCACTTTTTATTTGGATATTGCAGCAGCGGGAAGCCAACATCATTGTTCCGGCGGATATTTTGCGGGCCAAAGGAGAGTCTCTATTCAAAGAGTTCCAAAAGCATGGATGCTACTGTGATCAATCATTTCTTGCTTCAAAAGGTTGGGTTCAACGGTTCAAAGAACGCCACGGTCTGCGAATGGTGATAACTGCGGGGGAAAAAGCTTCTGCTGACCTTGATGCTTATGCCAAGTTCAAGCCAGTATTAATGCAAAAAATACTCGACATGGGTATCAGCGGATCACAACTGTTCAATGCAGACGAGTCGGCAATTTTTGTTAAGCTGATTGCATCTAAAACAGTGGTGTTGTGGGATGAGAAAGCTGCTTCGGGGCGGAAGCTTAACAAAACACGGTATACCTTTATGCCATGTTCTAACTATGATGGCTCTCTTAAACTAAAACTGATGTTTATTGGGACATCGGAAAACCCACGAGATCTCCCCCGCGGAGCCGACAAAGGTTTACCGGTTTCGTACTATTTCTCAAAAAAAGCGTGGATGACACGCGTTCTGTTTCGGAAGTGGTTCGAAGATGAATTTGTGCCAATTGTGCGAAAATTTTGTAGGGAGAGGAATATGGAGCCGAAGGCTCTACTGGTGCTTGACAACTGTTCGGCGCACCATGACGGTTGCGAATTAATGAGCGACGATGGTCTTATTCAAGTACTTTTTCTTCCACCCAACGTTACCAGTGAATGCCAACCAATGGACCAGGGAGTAATAAGTGCAATAAAGAGACGCTATAAGCGAAAACTCATGCTGAAACTAGTTCTTGAAGACGAACACTTGTCCTTCGACCAACGGTTGAAAAACATTTCATTGAAAATGAGTATCGATTGGTTGGCTTCTTCTTGGGACGAAATCAGTTGTTCTACCATCAGAAATTCATGGAACAAGCTGATTGACGAGTTTCCAGGATTTGATTTCGCTGATGATCCAGATTTTACACCAGGTGTGTGTAAAGACGATCCCAATGACATAAAAGCACTCGTCGCAGCAGCCGATAAGCTGGTTGGAACGCATACCGATGAAGATGATGTGAATCGCTGGCTCAACGACGAAGTGGTGGATTCTGATGGCAACTTGTTAAGCGGAACCAGCCAGGTATACACCGATGAAGAAATCATCGTGGGAGTGCTTCAAGGTTTCGGAAATGCAGCGTATGAAGCAGAGTGGCTGGATGATACCGACGAAAATGTTTCTGGTGGTTCATTGACTTTTGAGGCTCCAGCAACAGGGGAACCTCCAGTCAAGCCAGATTTTCGCTCTGTGCTACAGTCGCTTGACAACGTCATCGAATATGTCGAGGATGATGTTTCAGAAGTGACACGACTCAAATCATTGCGCAGCAAACTGATCGAAAACGAATGGAAGAGACAAAATGTTTGATTTTTTGAACATTTTACGAACTATCACTGCATTTTTTAATGTAATTTGCTTTTATTGAAAATAAATATGAAATGAAAATGTTTTTCGGTAATCGACAAAGACTTTGAACTCAAAAATCATTGACTTACCCCTCGGAGGAATTGAAGATTGGTTGTCATTTTCAGTTTGACGTTCGATTTTGACATCCAGGTGCTTTTTAGTTGGCTGATCACCCAACTAACGGAGGCCCAACTAAAAAGTCACCCAACTATTAAACCCCCAACCAGCGAGTCATGACTGTACTTAGTTTTGAGTATTTTTTATCTCGCTTTTAAGTAGTTTCGATTCCCCGTGTACTCAAATCCCACACTGGGTACAACTTTCTGAACGAGAGTTCCACTTATGTTATGTGGTTTCAGTGTTTACCGACTCGAAGTTACCATTCAAAAATCGCAATGCAAGGCCGAAAAATCTTTAAACTCGTGGTGTACGATGTTAATCCCATTATTTTCAAGTTGGGACAAACTCATGTCGCATGGGTTGTTTTGTCGCAACAAATACAGGTTGCGACATTGTCATTATTGTTGCGCGATGGTTGAATTTTGATTCACTGACTTTAACTTATTCTAGAACTTATTTTATGAACATTTCATAACCATTTTTGTGTCTTGTCTTTCAACTAGGGTAATTTTCCAATTGTTGCACACCTCATAAGAATAACATGGAGTGTGCAACAATAGACGAGTTCAATGAAGGAATTAAAGTTGTACAAAAAAAAAAAATGGCAATTTGAATAAAAAATCCGACTCAGATTTCATTTGGAAGTTGACCCCTAACTTTTGCACAGTGACATGTAAACCTAACTCGATAATTTGAATTATGTTATGAATTTTTCAGCAAAAATTTAATGAATGGCTCTCAAAAGGGATAGAAATAGGGTTCCAATGCAACGTTCATTTCAAAATTTGGTCGACCCAATTTTGAATTACACGGAAAACAATTTTTCGTACAGATTTAGGAAAAACATGTAAGTTTAGGCCGTAAGGATTTCGGGTGAACTATCTAGTTCATTCGAATCTCGACGGGGACTACGACAAGGTGATGGACTTTCCTGCCTACTATTCAACATCGCCCTGGAAGGTATTATGCGACGAGCCGGGCACAACAGCCGGGGTACGATCGTCACGAAATCCGGCCAATTTGTCTGTTTTGCATTCTTCTCTTGTTGATTTTCCGGTGCTAGTCTTTTTTACGGCTGGCTCGCAGGGCCTGACACCAAGGGCCGATTCTTCAACATTAGCATAATAAACGTGCACAGCCCTCACTCCGGAAGCACTGATGATGACAAAGACGCATTTTACGCGCAGCTCGAACGCGAGTACGACCGCTGCCCAAACCACGACGTCAAGATCATCATAGGGGATCTAAACGCTCAGGTAGGCCAGGAGGAGGAATTCAGACCGACGATTGGAAAGTTCAGCGCCCACCAGCTGACGAACGAAAATGGCCTACGCCTCATCGATTTCGCCGCCTCCAAGAACATGGCCATTCGTAGCACCTTCTTCCAGCACAGCCTCCCGTATCGTTACACCTGGAGATCACCACAACAAACGGAATCGCAAATCGACCACGTTCTGATTGATGGACGGCACTTCTCCGACATTATCGACGTCAGGACCTATCGTGGCGCTAATATCGACTCCGATCACTACCTGGTGATGGTTAAACTGCGCCCAAAACTCTCCGTTATTAACAACGTACATTACCGGCGGCCGCCCCGGTACGATCTAGAGCGACTGAAGCAACCGGATGTCGCCACCGCATACGCGCAGAATCTCGAGGCAGCGTTGCCGGACGAGGGTGTGCTCGATGTGGCCCCTCTAGAGGACTGCTGGAGTACAGTGAAAGCAGCCATCAACAACGCAGCCGAGAGCACTATCGGGTACGTAGAACGGAGTCGACGAAACGATTGGTTCGACGAGGAGTGCAGAGCGGTTCTGGAGGAGAAGGATGCAGCGCGGGCGGTAATGCTGCAGCATGGAACCCGACAGAATGTGGAGCGATACAGACAGAAGCGGAAGCAGCAGACCCGTCTTTTCCGGGAGAAAAAGCGCCGCCTGGAAGAAGCGGAGTGCGAGGAAATGGAACTGCTGTGCCGTTCACAGGAAACACGCAAGTTCTACCAGAAGCTCAACACATCCCGCAAAGGCTACGTGCCGCAAGCCGAAATATGCAGGGATAAGGAAGGGAGCCTCCTGACGGACAAACGTGAGGTGATCGAAAGGTGGAAGCAGCACTTCGACGAGCACCTGAATGGCGAAGAGAATGTAGGCACGGAGGACCAAGGCAGCGGAGGAAATGACTATGTCGGTGCAGCAGAGGACGGGAACGAACCAACTCCCACGCTGAGGGAAGTTAAGGATGCCATCCACCAGCTCAAAAACAACAAAGCGGCTGGTAAGGACGGTATCGCAGCAGAACTCATCAAGATGGGCCCGGAAAAGTTGGCCACCTGTCTGCACCAGTTAGTAGTCAAGATCTGGGAAACCGAACAGCTACCGGAGGAGTGGAAGGAAGGGATAATCTGTCCACAAGAAAGGCGACAAGTTAATGTGTGAGAACTTTCGAGCGATCACCGTTTTGAATGCCGCCTACAAAGTGCTATCCCAGATCATCTTCCGTCGTCTTTCACCTAAAGTAAATGAGTTCGTGGGAAGTTACCAAGCCGGTTTCATCGACGGCCGGTCGACAACGGACCAGATCTTCACCGTACGGCAAATCCTCCAGAAATGCCGTGAATACCAGGTCCCAACGCATCACCTGTTCATCGACTTCAAAGCGGCATACGACAGTATCGACCGCACAGAGCTGTGGAAAATTATGGACGAGAACAGCTTTCCCGGGAAGCTGACTAGACTGATAAGAGCAACGATGGACGGTGTGCAGAACAGCGTAAGGATTTCGGGTGAGCTATCCAGTTCATTTGAATCTCGACGGGGACTACGACAAGGTGATGGACTTTCCTGCCTACTATTCAACATCGCCCTGGAAGGTGTTATGCGACGAGCCGGGCTCAACAGCCGGGGTACGATCTTCACGAAATCCAGCCAATTTGTCTGTTTTGCGGATGACATGGATATTATTGCCAGAACATTTGGAACGGTGGCAGAACTGTACACCCGCCTGAAACGTGAAGCAGCAAAGGTCGGACTGGTGGTGAATGCGGCTAAGACAAAGTACATGCTGGTAGGTGGGACTGAGCGAGACAGGACAAGCCTTGGCAGCAATGTTACGATAGACGGGGATACTTTCGAGGTGGTAGAAGAATTCGTCTACCTCGGTTCCTTGCTAACGGCTGACAATAACGTGAGCCGTGAAATACGAAGGCGCATCATCAGTGGAAGTCGTGCCTACTATGGGCTCCAGAAGAAACTGCGGTCAAAAAAGATTCACCCCCGCACCAAATGTACCATGTACAAGACGTTAATAAGACCGGTGGTTCTCTACGGACACGAGACATGGACGATGCTCGAGGAGGACCTGCAAGCACTCGGAGTTTTCGAGCGACGGGTGCTAAGGACGATCTTCGGCGGTGTGCAGGAGAACGGTGTGTGGCGGAGAAGGATGAACCACGAGCTCGCTGCACTTTACGGCGAACCCAGCATCCAGAAGGTGGCCAAAGCCGGAAGGATACGGTGGGCAGGGCATGTTGCAAGAATGCCGGACAACAATCCTGCAAAGTTGGTGTTTGCTAACCATCCGGTTGGTACAAGAAGGCGTGGAGCGCAGAGAGCACGATGGGCGGACCAGGTGGAGCGTGATCTGGCGAGTGTTGGGCGTGACCGAGGATGGAGAGCTGCAGCTGCAAATCGAGTATTATGGCGACAAATTGTTGATTCAGTATTATCATGAATTTGATGTGAACTAAATAAATGAATTGTCTGTTTTGCGGATGACATGGATATTATTGCTAGAACATTTGGAACGGTGGCAGAACTGTACACCCGCCTGAAACGCGAAGCAGCAAAGGTCGGACTGGTAGTGAATGCGGCTAAGACAAAGTACATGCTGGTAGGCGGAACCGAACACGACCGGATCCGTCTGGGTAGTATTATGAATTCGATTGGAAATCAAAAAAACTTTATTTGAGAAATATATTTTTGCTAATTTTAAGTTGTTTACAACATACATCGGAAGTGACGTATATGATAGTGCATCATTGAACGCACACAGCGCACCCTACCCGGTACTGAAAAAAAGTGTCGCTATTCGAAAAGTGTCGCTAGTCAAAACGTCGCTATTCGGTTTGGTGCTGGCGCCATAATAATGTTACGATAGACGGGGATACTTTCGAGGTGGTGGAGGAATTCGTCTACCTCGGTTCCTTGCTAACGGCTGACAGTAACGAGAGCCGTGAAATACGAAGGCGCATCATCAGTGGAAGTCGTGCCTACTATGGGCTCCAGAAGAAACTGCGGTCAAAAAAGATTCACCCCCGCGCCAAATGTACAAGACGTTAATAAGACCGGTGGTTCTCTACGGGCACGAGACATGGACGATGCTCAAGGAGGACCTGCAAGCACTCGGAGTTTTCCAGCGACGGGTGCTAAGGACGACGTGCAGGAGAACGGTGTGTGGCGGAGAAGGATGAATCACGAGCTCGCTGCACTTTACGGTGAACCCAGCATCCAGAAGGTGGCCAAAGCCGGAAGAATACGGTGGGCAGGGCATGTTGCAAGAATACCGGACAACAACCCTGCAAAGCTGGTGTTTGCAACTGATCCGGTTGGCACAAGAAGGCGTGGAGCGCAGAGAGCACGATGGGCGGACTAGGTGGAGCGTGATCTGGCGAGTGTTGGGCGTGACCGAAGTTGGAGAGCTGCAGCTGCAAATCGAGTATTATGGCGGCAAATTGTTGATTCAGTATTATCATGAATTTGATATTAACTAAATAAATGAATGTAAGTTTAGGTAAACTTTTTATACTAAAAAATTCATATGAAATTTGTGATAAGTATCTGCGAATCAAATCTAACCCTCTATCTTTCGATAGAGTCCAAGAACGAATGGATTGAATGAAAGATGCCTGAGATATGACCGAAAAACATTTCTATGTTTTGAAGGGGTGAACCCAAACATTTGCACGGGAGTGTATATTGTTCCGTAAGTTTGATGTGGGCTCTATATTTGTGCTTCCAAAAAAATTGAGAACTCCGCCTTCTAGATTAAAATCAGTCATTACCAATTCAGTAACAAATTTTGAAAACGACGTATAATCAATGGTGTAGCATTGATTATACGTCGTTTTCAAAATTTGTTACTGAATTAATAACCTCAGCTAATAACCAACCATATCTTGGGGTGGCTTTTAACGTTGAACTTTTCGTCATTGAAATCATCGTCATCATCAAACATTTGAAAGCAGTTTTTTCGTTCAAAACAAAAGTTTTTGCTATGAAAATATATTCACTGTACTCCACATGAGGAATATAATGCAGTGAATATATTTTCATGATCCTTGTTTTGATTTGCAGCGAGAAAACTGCTTTTTATTTTCCGAAAAATGATGACGAATGTTTGAGCCTTAATAGAGCTGATTAATGCACCAGTAAAGTTGCCTGGGACTTGACACTCCTTTCATTGAACGACCTTTTTGTTCGCCACCCGGTCAGGTCCTTAGATCAGCGAGATGGGGAGTGTTGGTTAGTAATCTACTCAGAATGTTCAAAAACAAGGCTCGTATTCGTATAGCCACCGCTGTAGAGACGTGGATATTCAGCATGTCCATGCTGAGGGTGACGTTTCGATTTTTGATCGAAACTTTTCGTAATTGAAATTTCCTTGAATTCCTTGCTCTCGATTAATATATGTGGAAATGCTCATAGACCACTATGCTAAGATGCAGGCTTTGTCCCGGTTGGGACTTACGCCAAGAAGAATAGGAAATCAAGTTGGTTGAAAACCCCTTTCGCAGTCCAACGTAAAACAGTCAACAAAGCATCGGTTCACCCCTTGGCAAAGTTTTCTTTTCCCTTCGTTTCGTACACTCTGACACTCCCACAGTGAAGGCTCACTCATCTCTCCGCTCTCCCGTAACTCACGCTTAAATTCATTCACATAGAAATGTGTTCCAAACGTGCGATAAAAATTCAGTTAGTTGAAACTGTTACTGAGGTGGCCATCAGGGAAAGTCTTTGGTCAAGAATTCTTCACCATTAATGTAACATAAAAGCCATATCCGTGCAATTTACTGCACCCACTCTCTGCGTAAAAGCTAGCGAACACAATGTGTGTATAAGTCTGACCGTGCTCTATCACAGTGCCGACCGGAGCAAAAGTGAACGACGATGAACAGGGGGCGGCTCACCCAACGATGATGATTACAACAATGGAGAGTAGGAGAAAAATTTCGCCCCGTCGTCTGACGGTCGACTGATATAATTGCGAATTTTCTAGAGGTGCCTGCATGGAGAATGACGGATCATGTTTTTTTCTGCACACTTACCCATCAAATCGGATGCAAGGGCTTCCTTCTGGTCGACGGGAACTTTGGCAATCTTGCCTCCCTTGTAGACGTAGCTGCCCTCGACCGACTTGAACTCCAAATAACGGGTCACGCCCGTGTGGATCAGCAACTTGACGAGCAGCCCATTGGCCATCAAAAACTTCGGAATCAAATCGACGTTCCAGTCCCGACCGCGACCGTACTTTCCCTCGGGCAGCTGTACCCCGAACCGGGAGAACAGATCCTCCAACGGCGTGATGGATGCCGATTCGCCTCCGTAGTACTTATTCCGGTCGATATGCAGCACTTTCTTTCCCGACACCGACAACATTCCGCTGAGGATGCACTCCTTCAGTCCAGTGCCGAGGACAATGGCGTCATACTCCTCATCCATGGTGTGTGCTGGGTGGGTTTTCTACCTTTTCACCGACGATAATCCGAAACTACTGCAATCGCACGAATCGCAACACAACCCGGACCGTTATCGCGTAACTTTTCCGACACTTTACACCCGATTTCCGGAACAAATGAACGAGATATTGGGTTTTTTCACTTTTGCCCTTTTTTACTTGTTCCACGAATGCAGCAAACTTCACCAGCAGCGAACGAAAAATCGACTTCCTATCACTTGGCCGACGAGAAAATATTTGACACACCAGCACAGCAGCAGCAGTCAGTCAAGTTGAACGACAGCACGGGACGGGAGTTGGTGCTGGAGAAGAAAAAATGGGCGAAAAAAGGGAAAAAGAATGATGTGTGCGTTTTCAAGCGTTTGTTGAGGAGGTGACAGATCTGTCAAAAAAGGGAAAACGAGGGGCACGAAAAATTTATTAAGCGAAACGAACGCTTTGCATTTTTGAAACATTTCAGGGAAACACGAAAAATAAAAAAACAAACGTCTTGAAATCCCGCTTCAACATTTCATTGAAACTTCAAACGCACAAATCTCAAGAAGCAAGCTTCAAACAACACCCAAGTAACCATTAAGCCGTAAAAATGGCATTAAGTCGGCTCTATAGTCGAATGTAGAACCTGGCTAACAGAGCTAATTGGTTCTATATCCTCTTATAGAGCTGCTCAAAAGCCACTTTTGGCGAATTATTCGGCTGATATACGGCCAACTTTAAAATATCGTACCAAGTCTCTGGAGCGAAAGTTGTCAAAAGTGAGACAAAGAAAAAAGAAAAAAAATATTTTGTTTATCTCCTGTTCTTTTCTAACTTCCTTCGCTTCCATTGAAGTTGCTTTTTTGCTACTTCATCCAGATTCTAGCTGTTGTCCTCCGGGTTCCTGATCAAGTCCAAGTCTGTTGCCTTTCTCATCTGCTCCACCAATGCACCATGGGAATGGTGTGATCAAACTAGTATTTAAACCATGAAAAACAAAATAGTTTGGGCATTTCGAAGGTTGAAAATGATATTGGATGAGGCCCTAGTAGCACATATGTTTTAGAAAAGTCAATGTGACTCCTATATGACCAAATTTGGTCATATAAGAGTCACATGTACTGATGTAGAACAAGTGTGCTACTGGGGGGTTGATTCAATGGTAAGCTTGGTGCTGATGAACGTAGGAATTGATGCAGGAGAAGAAATGTTTATATAAATTTTCGGGAAACGTTTCAGGAGAATAGGGAAACGAGCTTGTCTTGATTGAAAAAAATGGAATAATTAACATAACCAGATTCCATTATCTATTTAACAACACCATTCCGATAAACATTCCAACAACAAAAATAATCCCGTTCCGCCAATCCCGTCCGACATGGATGTTTAAAATGTATTGATCATGACCGACTCGAGTCTGTTTTGGTCGAAATCTATTTTGATAGATATAAACGTCATGTGCTCCAAGCCCTGTGACAGCACTGACAAACTTCTTTACAGCTTGTAGGCTTTATATAGGCTTACAGGGCTTAATTTAGTTCTTACTGGTTATAGTGCCCATAAGCATTAGGAATGCTTATATAGAGCTATTTAGCACTGAAAAGCTGTTTAATGGCTGTTATAATGCTCAGAACAGTGCTTAGTGGTTACCTGGGAAGCTTGGTGCTGATGAACGTAGGAATTGATGCAGGAGAAGATATGTTTATATAAATTTTCGGGAAACGTTTCAGGAGAATAGGGAAACGAGCTTGTCTTGATTGAAAAAAATGGAATAATTAACATAACCAGATTCCATTATCTATTTAACAACACCATTCCGATAAACATTCCAACAACAAAAATAATCCCGTTCCGCCAATCCCGTCCGACATGGATGTTTAAAATGTATTGATCATGACCGACTCGAGTCTGTTTTGGTCGAAATCTATTTTGATAGATATAAACGTCATGTGCTCCAAGCCCTGTGACAGCACTGACAAACTTCTTTACAGCTTGTAGGCTTTATATAGGCTTACAGGGCTTAATTTAGTTCTTACTGGTTATAGTGCCCATAAGCATTAGGAATGCTTATATAGAGCTATTTAGCACTGAAAAGCTGTTTAATGGCTGTTATAATGCTCAGAACAGTGCTTAGTGGTTACCTGGGCAATGTATTTCATTATTCTGTTATTGCTCACTTGTAATTAGCTTAACATAAAAAGCTCAGGTGCACTGGTTTTGTTTACGAAGAGATTTGTGCCCTCGAAATCGTGAGTACACTCAGAAACAGAAGAATCCCTGGACAGTTTTTATGTTACACATTTTTTGTTTTAGTGCTATTTAAACTATGATTCGATTAACAGTTATACTTGCGACGTGTAATGTTTTAAACTAATCAAGTATTTCGAAAAGATAATTTTGTCTCAGTTTAAGTTCGGGAACAATGATGGCGTCTTTGTGTTTATCGATTTCAACTTCATTTTTGTTCAAAAACGTGATTTAATCAAGAGGTAAGGGAGTGAGAGCAATTAAAACCGTATAGTATCTATTTAGCTTTTGTGACTTCCCGTTTACAGAATATCTTAAAAACTGTGCGCTGCTACACCCGGAGCTGGAAAAATTATTGACCTCGCAGCACCAAATCGGAGTTCGCCAGTTGGACTAGCGAAGCGAAGTTTTCAGCGAACTTTCTGTCATTCCTCATCCGACCCGACATGCATCCCTGATGTTTTCGTTTTCAGTCCGACGCCGTGTCGACAACCACGACTTTATCCTACCTGGGCGTCTGTCAGTGCGAGCGCGCCAAATTTTGCGTGAGTGAGCATGTGGTGTTGGTGATTAAGGCGAAACGGTACGCTAGCCGCTGTGAATAAGACAAATTGTTTTGGTAATGTCGATCTGATTTTTTTCGAAAACGCAAACTGAAAAACATTCATTTGCTAAAAACAGTAAGCGCACAGGTACAAGTAGTTAGCAAGTCCGGAATTTTGTGTGAAATTGGTTTTTGTTTTCACAACGGAAAAATGTTTCTGAGTACCATGGTGAGTTCGTCTCATCTCACCTTAAGTTCGCTAGTAATGCAGTGAATTTTGAGCGATGCTCATTCTTCGGTTTTCTTCCAAATCCACAATATTAGCTAGCGTTTATAACCCTTTAGATGGAGCCGGAAGGAGTGGAAAACCTGACGAACCTACGGAGTATCTCAAACCATCATGTAATGGCCATCAGGATCCAGAAAAACCACAAGGTGAGATTTTAAAACATACCCTGATAAAAAGTATCATAAAAATACGATAAATTTTATTGTTACAACACCATTTTTTCGAAAAATATTCACCATTAAACATATTGTAATTTACACAACACACTCACCATCACCCCTATTGTTCTATACCATTCGGCGAATGGTAAATGGCACTTTTACAATAAAAAATGGTGGTCGTTATGTATCTTAACCATAAAATTTTGAGAAAATTTTCATACACTTTTTCGCGAAATACAATAGAATGTATTGTGTTTTTATGAGACATTTTTAGGGCAATTTTCAAAAGAAAACAATATATCTTAATGTTTTTTCATTGTTCTTACAATACAAATACAATTAATTGAATGGCGTCAAATGAATCGTTACAATAAAAATACAATAATATTTGTTGTTATTTGTAAGCAGTTTTTGCTTTTGAAAATCCATAGAATTTATATTTTCCGCTAACATTTATATCCAGCATTTACGAGCACTAACGTCCGCCAGAATGATATGCACATTTTATGGTAAGAATCAAACACTCTGATGTCTGTCTGGTATGTATTGCTTGGCAGCTGTTGATAAGATCTATCTTCAATCTTTTCAAATTACTGCCAAATATCACAAGTCAGACCTCAGGTCGTATGATCCATATCATAAATCGTTCACAATTCATGTGGCCATTAGTATCTGTAAATGCTGGAGAAAAATGTTACCGAGAAATATGAATTCTTTGGTTTTTCAAAGGCGAAATTTGTTTACATAACAACAAATATTATTGCATGTTTATTTTAACATCGGTTCAATTGACCCCATTAAACTAATTGTATTTGTATTGTTATCAATGGTAGTTTACTATTTACTAGATTCCTTTAATTTATTGGAAAACATTAGAAAAATCATTGTACATCTTTTTCTTGTCTTAACATCCTCACTTGGCTAAACCTGCTTTTCAGCTAGTTTTCTATAAGTGCTTCCTCAGTTATTCATTGAGAGCTTTCTCTGCCAACACGGCTTGACGTCTGTCAGATTTAGCGTATAACATTCGATAACCGAAACATCTACTGTACTCAAATTTAAAACGAAAACTATAAAAAATATGTCAAGTGATTTTGTATTTGATTATACAAACATGATCCAAGCAACAATAATACTTATTGTTATTTACTTGTTACAAATTGTTTTTAAGTGTAATTGAGAAATAAACTCTTTTTTAATAAAAAGTCCATGAGAACTTTGCAGGCACTTTTGCAACTATTTAAAAACAACTTAAATTAATTTTTACTGATAGTAACTTTAAATTATTTTAGAACTATTGAAAAACAATCGAATCAATCAGTCACTAATAAAGCTAATGTTCATTTATTGTACGAACTATATGGGCTTGATTTCTATTGTAAAAAGTAACAATATATATGTACTGTCTGATGTTGGTCTTCGGATACACTTGCAGAGACACGTCTTCACGCGATGTTGGTCTGAACAGAACTGACCTTTTTATTTACACATCATTCGACTACGAGTAGGTGACAGCATGCACTCTAAGATTCTTTTACACAAGATATTCACAATAGCAGTAGTGTGGACACTACATTCCTCCTTTTCTTTACAGTTGTTTAGTTATTTATATAAAATCAATGCTATTTGACATTTGAAAGTTTCCAATTATTTAAGACCCTCATTAAAGCTTTCTGTAAACTTGCTGTAAACAAACAAGAAACCATTCTTTTACATTGTTGTCACCTGAGTGCTTTGGCCGCTTGATAGTTCCCTGCAGTCTTGCCTTGCTGCTTTAATCTCCTCTCAACCGGTTAAAGTGATATGGGATGCCGTCTTATTTTTCCTCTCTTTCTAATAATTAGCCTCGCGATTTTTTAGGATGATAATTTCGATTTCTATCGCTCTGAAGTGACTTAAAAAGTATCAGCTTATGCACATCTCTCTCTCTCTCTTCTTGGCGTAACGTCCTCATTGGGACAAAGCCTGCTTCTCAGCTTAGTGTTCTATGAGCACTTCCACAGTTATTAACTGAGAGCTTCCTCTGCCAATGACCATTTTGCATGCGTATATCGTGTGGCAGGCACGAAGATACTCTATGCCCAAGGAAGTCAAGGAAATTTCCTTTACGAAAAGATCCTGGACCGACCGGGAATCGAACCCGTCACCCTCAGCATGGTCATGCTGAATACCCGTGCGTTTACCGCCTCGGCTATATGGGCCATGTTGGTAAATAAAACAAGGGCGAATATTTTCACAACCGTACCGTTCGTCCTTAAATAGATTGATCCTTTTTAACGCCCTTACACAGTCCTAACAGGCTAATCATGCGTCTTGAGTTTTCCATCATTTTGGATCGCCGTCTTATTCCTTTGTGTTCTAACATGAATATTTTTTTCCGTGTAAATTGCTTTTTGTGTAAATTATATTTAGCGTGTTACACCGATCTGACCGCTCTGACAGTATGGGACTAAACATAAATTATGTGAGTGGGTACCGAGGATTGTTCACAATCTGCGAACTTGTCTGCGGAAGAAAAAATCGCGACCATGACGCCGCTGGCATTACTATTTGATACTTGATGCGCTACAACTCGTAGCGGTGAGATTACGCCGAATGAAGTATTCGCCTCCACTGGCCTCGGTCCTGGGCCAATCGCTTCCAGTCGCCCTGAACGTTTAGAGTCCTTAGGTCCTCCTCAACTGCAAAAAGCCAACGTGTGCGCGGCCTCCCACGAAGCCGACGACCCCTTCCTGCTTCCTCTGCTGAATATAATTTTAGCTTGTCGTTCCTCCGGCATACGAGCTACGTGTCCAGCCCACCCCCAGCCTGCCGTGTTGTATTCGCTTCACTATCCATCTTTTTATATACCTGGTACAATTCGTAGTTCATACGACGCCGCCAGATGCCGTCCTCCAGTTTACCGCCGAGTATTGTTCGCAGCACTTTACGTTCGAAGACTCCAAAGGCTCTCCGATTAACTTCTTTTAACGTCCACGTTTCATGCCGCTGGTATTACTCCACGACTAACGTCCTCATACTTGGCCACCCCATGTGTGAAGACAGTCCAATGCTTGATGTCGATTCATTGTTAATCCGTTTCCCCTTCAGCCAACCCTTGCTCCGTTCCGTAGATGACTCGGTTAATGCTTACTTTATCGCTGGGTCTCTTCTTCAATCACTCCGTGCAATGTCCGAGAGGCTTATAGCTTAGGCTCAGGATACGTCGATTAAACTATTATAAACATATGAAAATTTTATTTGTTTGTAGAGGCAGTTTGATATTTAGTTAATGAAGTTTCTCACTTCTACAAGGATTATGGTTATTTCTCTATAAAAATCAAATCAAGGTAGAATACAAATGGATGATCTCATCTACTAACACCTAAGTCTTTGATAGATTCCACAGAAACCCCTTTCAAAGTCTCAAGAGCTCAGTAAATGCTTTCCATGATGTTGAGTGGTAAGTAAAAATTAATCTTTTGTACTTGTCAATACAAAGTTAGAAAATATGATTCGTTCTAGACGACTATTACATATTCCTGATATCCTACATTGTTGCCTACTATTTTATATAATTTTCCAGCGTGCGATCTCGTTCTCTCATTCTAAGGTTAACTGTGATTGATCAAATTTAGCATTAAAACACGGGGGTGAATCTTCATCGTGAAAAGAGCCTCTCGTTTGATTGCTGGACACTAGCGAACCTGGTGGTGGAAAGCAAGTTTTTTTTGTATAGCGTTTTTTTTGATGATTTCATTCCAATCTAGTTCTCCAAGTGAAAATTTTACGACTACCACCTCGAAACTTCAAATTTGTTCGAAGATACACATCTGTTCTGTGATTAAAACTCAGTCAAAAAGTCCTCTGTGGCACGCTCACAAGGAATGTTATTGGTGATTCAATAGTGGTGTTAGTATTTCAAAATAACAATATAACGCAATTTCCACTGAAAAATTCAATCATTTTTGTTTGTCTATTTTGGGTACATCTTGATGTATTCAGTTTTGGTTGTACCAGTTATATCGAACAAAATGCTACATTGTTTTATGAAAAACATTAAGTGACGCCAGGAGTGACGCTGTATCGAAGGTACGTTATCGAAAATCAGCCAAAATGAATAATCGGATTCTCACGTTAAATTAACTATGTATATACCCTTTTACACAACCTTAAATTATTCCAGTTCTCTACTCATCTCATCGGTTTTACGCTTTCAATGAATCCACTTCAACTTCACTAAACGTTTCTTACAACTATTAGGTTATGCAAAAATCGATTTCGCCTAAATTTACACTCATCATTGTCAAACTGTAGAAAATTTATCACCCAATTCGTCAAGATTTGCTTTATCAAATTATTAATGAAGTTGACAATGAGTGAATCCAATTGGGTTTTTAAATTTAGAAAAACCTAATGGCTCATGAATTTTATACGCAAGAGCACCTCCCTCTTCAACTCTCTAGAACTTCACCCTCGACTTCACCTTGACAAACTTCTAATTGACCCACAAACATGGTTCCCGGGCACCAAAATCCATAGAAACCTGAACCTCGGCCCAGCTTGGAATGCAGACTCAGAATATCTTAACATCTCAGCACCGCTAAAGAAGCCAATACTCAACCGATTCCACTGTAGTTATTTATTTTTATTTCCTTTCTATAGACTATCGTTCCAACGTTCGATCCGTGTTTTTTACACGCAAACTCCGATTATTCGATACACCAACCACAAAACGCATTCGCATATCCTGCTTGCTACTGATAGTTACAATTGTTTCACCAATCCCGATACCTAATTCGGTATTCATACTACATCACTCTATTTAAAGAATTAATCTAAAATCGTTCGGCACTTGACTTCTAATGCAACTTAGTCTCCTTTACTCACTTCATCACTTCATTGAAATAAGCTCTTTTAGTATCATCAGTAATCCAGTTCTCAACTTATTTTACTTTATTTAGTTTCGCTACATCTAAAACGTTTAACAAGTGGATTAGATATTCAACCGCTTCGCTTCATTCTTTTTTTTAACAACAGTCACCAGTGAATCCGGTACTCGACCCATTTCACTGTATCCATCACAACTGTTTCAAATGTCTTCCGGTCATCCCATCTCATCTCAAATAACTTCATCTACAATAGATCGACATTCCAAGCTAAAAATATCACAGATGGCTCTTTTTTCTGTGTGGTAGTAAAATCAAATTTTCTCGGTGAAGAAACTGTTCCGGAACATGAAGCAAACACAAAACATTGCCTTTTCAAACCATTCTTGATTTCTATTCACCAACTTTTCACAAAACTATCCCGTTTTCTAACAATTAACGTTTTTCGCGATTGTTCTTGACTACCATGCTTCCGTGAACTTGAAGTGAGAATTTGAGAAAATTGAGGACCGAGAGTAGCACAGACGATGCATTGAATACAAGTGATGGTGTCGCCGCCAGGCTGTCAGCGCTGAAAACTAGATGCTATAAAAGTTCTTGCATGCAATTTTCACTGCTGGCGTCAACTGAGAGCAATCAATAAAAATGTAAAGAACAATCATTCAATTATCGGTGAATCCAGTACTCGACTCATTTCACCATTTATTTTTGTCAGCCCTGAAGCGCCTAACCACTAGTGAATCCAGTACTCGACTCATTTCACTTTATTGATTTCCATCACATCCACTTTTTTTTCAATGAAAATCACCAGTGAATCCGGTACTCGACCCATTTCACTGTTTTCCACATGATTATTTTCACGACTTTTAATCACAGCTATATCAAAACATAATGAATCTGGTAATCAACTCACTTTATTCCACACAATGAACTATAAGCATGAAAACTATCGGAAAATCCACTCAATACATTCAATAGACGAATAATAAAATATATGCTATGTCACTCTAATCGATCAAAAACACATACAAGTAAATCCAATGCTCGGTATACATTTCACTGTATTCTGGTGTTCAACTTATTTTAATTTCATTTGACTCACTTGTAACTGCTCAGTGATAAGTCGTTCTATTTCATAACGTCTACATATAAATACTAGCACAATTGGCAAAATCTACTTATCACTACTTGGGTTTGAAGTTACCATTTCCATTTCGCAAAAGTTCCACCCATTTCACACATAAAAGACTAGAAAAGCTATCTAGGTATCTCAACAACAATTACAAAAAAGCACTCTTTTCTTCTCAACCTCCCTCCACAAATTGCCATTCTATAAATTCAACCACGGCTTCCTAAGGGAGTCATGTTTATAAAGCATCTGTGTCAACTCAGTCAAAATCTTCTCAATGTTGAACATACGTCTGCCAATCGGTCGAGTATTTGCCTTCGTGAATTAAAGCCAGAAAAATGCAAAATTTCTACTTACTATTTGTCGATGAATCACGCCTTGCAATGGGACACAAAAAATATACGCTTAGGACAACTTCACCGCAATGACAATATTGTTGACCACACTCTCTATGTTTTGTCGCAATGAATGCCAAAAAACAATTCCATTAAAATCTCCCTGCAAACAAAGTATGCGCCACAATGTATAACGTAGTGGGAACCACTGTCAATACCGCGAAGAAAGACAAAGCCACTACTAGAAAGAAGCCACTTCCATATGACAAAATATGTCTCATCCCTTTCTCCTCCTCTCGTTCGGCGTCGGTCCATCCCTGTCCCCAAAACAAAAATTGAGGTTTTGTTTCCACTGCAAGCCTCTATGACCTTTATACACTTCGTTTGCGCATCTCTTCTAATGGCTAATTTCCATTTCGCACGTATTGCGGAAAAAGGAGGAATTTTACTTGAGCGCTTTACCTAAGATCTGGAAACCCGGCTTAAACATAAATCAAAACAAAGTCATCGTAATCATCAGCAGCAGCCGGGAGTATCCACGCGCATATTTGAGCAAAGTATCACCACTCGCCACTCTACCATTAACGTTGGTACAGCATCCGTAGCACCCTGACAGCTTACACCTCTCCTTCCTTACAACAGTTTGCACTAGAATCCGCACATTCTCTGCCTCCCCGCAATTCAATTTCCATTCCTTCAGGCACGCAAAATAAATCCGATAATAAATAAACACTGAAAAATTTATCCTCGAAGCCAAATGTACTGTCTGATGTTGGTCTTCGGATACACTTGCAGAGACACGTCTTCACGCGATGTTGGTCTGAACAGAACTGACCTTTTTATTTACACATCATTCGACTACGAGTAGGTGACAGCATGCACTCTAAGATTCTTTTACACAAGATATTCACAATAGCAGTAGTGTGGACACTACAATATATACTATGTGTTTTATTGTGAACAATAAAACCAGTCATTTGTTAATAATATTTACCTTGTAATGAATGGTAATTTTTTATCCGGGTACCGCTTAGACTGTTTTTGAAATAAGCATTTGAATTTAGTTAGGGGAAAAGCGGGTAACACCGTCAGGGTGGGTAAGCCCGTCACCCCAATGATTTTATCAGGAAACAGTTATTTAGTAACTTTTGGCCACACGCCTTATTTGTTTTTACCAATTTTTACTCTTTTGAGACAAATGATACCAAAATTGACCTGTCAAACACGAAGAAAATAAACAAAACAAACGCACGCATCAATGCACCAACGGCGGATGTAATATTTCATCGGTAGAATTTAGCTTCTGGATTACAAAAGAAGTGCAGAAATTCACTTTCATCAATCACATCTGTTCTATTCTTTAGTGTCCACATTCATTGAATGGTCAGTTTCAACAAATTTTCAGAAAATACGGTGCAATTTAAGAATAGTGGCCTTTTCGGGTAAGCCCGTCACTCATCGGCGGGGGTAACACCATAGACTAATTTCAAGACCTCGATGTACCAAAGAAAACGATCAAATTTTCGGTGACCAGTCCGGTACCCAATAAATATTCATAACCGTGTATTTTTTTCCGTGTAAATTGCCTTTTGTGTAAATTTTATTTAGCGTGTTACACTGATCTGACAGCTCTGACAGCAAGGGACTAAACATAAATTACGTAAAGTGAGTACCGAGGATTGTTCACAATCTGCGAACTTGACTGCGGAAAAAATTGTGACCATGACGCCGCTGGTAACACCGTCATGCTCTTCGGATCACCGGATGTTTGTTAAACTGGCTAGGCATTTCTATCAGATGCCACGCAACTACAAAATGATGACCAAACGGGGAAATTTCTATAGGGGTCGTCCATTAATGACGTAGCATTTTATGGGGGGGGGGGGGTGAGTTGTAGTCTCGGATTATGCTACGAGTCATGTATTACGTATTGGAAAATAGGCTACGAGGGAAGTGGAACGGGGTGTCAAAAATGCTACATCATTTATGGACGACCCCATATGGGTTTCTCCTGGGATTCCTGCGGGATTTTTTCTAAGGCTTCTTTCAGTATCCTGAATTATCCAACTAAATCTACTAGCATTTCTCCAGGAGTTCCTGCTTGGACTCTTCCTGTTCCTTCTGGACCTTCTAAGGAAAGGACACAATTTGTGGATTTTTTTAGCGATTGCAAATTCACTAGCGCCGCCTAGTACCAGAATTCCGAAACACGTGTCCCGTTTTATGTAAGTCTATGTCACACTGATCAACTTTGCCGAAGACACCAACTTTCTAAATTATTGGATTCTGAGATATGAGGTTTTAAAAATTTACATGCTCACTAGCGCCGCCCAGTGGAGGAATTTCGAACTTCGTAACTCATCATCTGTAAGTTATTGCCGTATCCAATAATTTTTCCTAAGACACTATTCCTAATTATCAGGATCTTGAGCTGTCGCACATCGTAACGTTTGCTTGTCAACCTCATATAGTTCCTGTAGTGCAATTTAGCATCAAACTGTTGGTGGCGCCTCTGGCGGCCAAGTTACCAACTAATCATTTGAACCATAATTCTAAATGGTAGGTCTTTTCAAGCCCTAAAACTTTGCCGAAGAAAGTATTGCGCTATCTCTTAACACACCCGAGATAATTGACCAAACCAAGGGGAATGACATATCCTTTTCTAACCGGAAAATCCGTATTTATCCGTTCCTAACCGTCGCTAACCGCTGCTAACTTGAGCAACAGTTAGACGCGGTTAACGACGGTTAGAAATGGATATATGCGGATTTTTCCGGGTAGCAAAGGAAGTGCCATTCCCCCTGGACCAAACCCCCGAAAAGCCCAAATCCCATAAGCTTAGTCTCCTATTAAGCGGATTCCAATTGCGCCCCCCGACCAGTGATTTTATAAGAGTATCGACTGTACAATGATTGGTAAACAATCACTGCACTTCAAAAATGCCTTGAAAATATTTTAAAATTGAAATCTTCAAAAGTATCTTTAAAAAAATATGGATGACGGACTTACCCCATAGGGGTGAAGGTCTTACCCGCACTGAATTAAAAGCATCAATATCACAGAGAACAGACATCCAGGATAGAACAAATTTCATTCGGAAAGTTGTGTAAGGATTTGAATCTTTACTTGAGTAAGGTTGCAAACCAATACACGATGACAACGCTAACGCCACCAAACACCATATTGCCACAGTCAGTGGTGAATTGAAACATTTCAAGTGGTGAATTACAGCGCCACGCTATTGCCACTTGTGTTGCCGATTTCAAATGACCGTTAAATTCCTTACACAGTTTCAGAACTGGACTTGGATGTCTGTTCTCTGTGTCAATATTTAATATGGTTGTGTTATGTACATTGTTCGTCAGAATAAACATAATTTGACAATTCTAATGCACAAGTCTTATAAAAAACTAGTGAATCAAATATTCTGTGTACTGAAAATATCAATTTACGTCTTACATTTATTTTAAAAACTCCGAATGTTTAAGGTGACGGGGTTACCCCTTCCTCCCCTACCGTTTTACCCCACGAATTGATCCGATATTTTGTTGAAACTCGCATCCTCTTGAAGCCGCTACTTCTGTCCACTTATCCGCGAGCGGTAATGGCGGCGGCGGGCACAAATAACCGATTCGAATTTTGACGTTTCGTGGGGATCGCAATCGGTTGGCGCCAACAAACGGTGGATGAAGGGGTGAGAAGGAGAATGAAACTGTTTTGACGTTCCCCCAAGAAACGTCAAAATCTGAACCGGTTGTATATCGCGGATAAGTGGATACCCTGATAAAAATTTCCAATAGAATCACCATAAACTACCATTAAATAATGATAAATTTGACTGCTCAACAACAAATTATATTGTGTACTTATTTTCCTGCTGAAGCTCTACTGAAACTACAATACGTGAACAATAAAATCTATGGCACTAGAGATTTTAATAATAAAAACACTATAAATTGTATGGTAGTTGACTCAATTTGCTCCAGAAAATTTGGATTTTTTTTTATGGTAAAGATACATAACAACCCCCATTTTCTATTGTAAAAGTGACATTTACAATACATGTCTGTTGTTACTCTATCGTTTTAAACAATTGAATTAATGGAAACTACCATTCATTTCAGCGTATTGTAACAATACATTCTGTTGTATCTCTATGATCTTTTTTATCAGGGATACTGAATCTCGGATCACGATCAAAACTCATTGTCGGGATTCAATATTTTGTGGGGGACCCAAATAAATTATTCAGGAAATTATTTTAAAGTGAAATTAGATTTTCCGAGAAAAATCCTATGAGTTTGACGATGACGATTTTGTCTAATTGTTTGG